>NC_133681.1:1612500-1640000 GCF_048934315.1 Petromyzon marinus | reverse complement strand
ATCAGGCGCAGGATTAGCATAAGGCCGGCCCAAACATCGAATAACCGCGCGCGCGTGTGTGAGTGTGAGAATTGATGCATTGTGACTAAATAGCAGACTGATTATTGTTGCCTATTTGGTTCATAGTTACTACGTTAATTACGCAATAAATTTATTACGGGTTGAATACACCTCGCGCTGATGTGCAATTCGCTTGCATTGTTCGCTGGGAAAAGTGGGTCGCGCGTATGTGTGTGCATGTAGGAGTTCCCGCTGCGATGTGTAAACATCAGCATTCGGGGAGACAAAGGCGGCCGGGCGTAGTTCTGGCCACCCCGGCTCAACGTGTGCCGTACCGCCCTTAAAAAGGTGCAACTTGCCCCAACAGTCTGTCATAGGCTATACGGGGATCTTTGTACTCACACACAAGCTGCATTCGCGTACTCAATCATCATCATCATCAGCCATGGTCGATCCACTGCTGGATGAAGGTCTCCCCCGAGCCGCCAGCACCACCTCTCACGATCCCAGCCTGCCACGTATCCATCCACCCAGCTTTCTGCTCGCGAGAGCCGGTGTCATCACCGCTCCGTCTCCGCGTGCGGAAAATAATCCGCACGACGCGACGGTCAATTCACGCGTGTAAGCGCGTGTGTTTGCGTGCATGTATACACATACACACAGTGTATATATATACACTGTGTGTATGTATATACACTGTGTGTATGTATATACACTGTGTGTGTATATATATACTGTGCATATATATATGTGTACATGCTTACCTAGAGGGGAAGGGGCGACCCGAGTTCGATACCCGCTCAGGGCAAGCATCGCTTATTGATATCGTTTATTGATATCAGAAACCGTCTTTGGGCTCTCCCCAAGATCGACTCGGTTTAAAAAAACGAGTAGCGCGGTGCGATGTGTAAAACGTCAACATTTGGGGGAGACAAAGGCGGCCGGGCGTGGTGCTGGTCACCCATCCCCCTGCATGTGTCACGGGTACTACTCGATAACAGCACTTGCCCCAGCAGTCCGTTAAAGGCTATCCCGGGGATGACCTTTTGTCTTTGTGTATTAATACATATTCTGCGTGTGTACACACACACACATATACAACGCTCTGTTAAACGATCAGGAGCGAGTTAATGAGTAAGAGACATCAGAAACCACGATTCAAGCGAGCCTGACTCTCCTGCTGATGAGACACTGATTGCCGAAACCGATCCAGAGGATCGCTCGTCTTGATCCAACACCGCTGGAATGATGCACTCCTGGAAGGACGCACTCCTGGAAGGACGTTCGCCTGATGGGATGTATAAAGAATTATAAAAAATATTTTATACGTGGAGAGCTAGATATGTGTTATACTTTATTTGTTGTATACTGTATATGTAACACCGGTATCATATATACTGCATTTGACGTGATGGAGCGGTGGCGCAAGTGGTTATTGTAATGCGCTGTGAACCCGGACATCCAATTTCGAATCCCCACCACGGCTAACGTCAGTGGCGAGATATCTGAATCGGTTCTGCCGCCAGATCCCCTACCCAACCTAGCCCCCGCGGCAAGCGACCCGCAGTGACCAGCGTGGTGAAGTATGGCCGTGTAAATTATGACAAGAATTTAAATGTTACGATGCATATTTGGCTACAAAATTAATTCCGTTCAAATTTGCCATCTATCGTTACGCGTCGGCTAAATTCTCGGCCGCATTTAAGAACGTGCGAGTGATGCAATTCAATCTTGACACGAGGATATACGTTCATCAAATATTGATGAATGTTATGAGTAGCATCGCTCCATGCGAGGGAGATGGAGCGATTATATCAGCGTTTTGTGCGGGTGCCTGATGGATTGCTGCATCGCGGCTTACCGAAGCCTTCATCCAGCAGTGGATTGACTCTGGCTGATGATGATACATCACCGCCTATGTGTGTATGAGAGGATGAGATTGTGTGGACAGCGGCAGTGGAGCGTCGAGCGCTACGCTGCGCTACGAACCCGGCGACCCGCGTTCGATTCCCGCTCACGGCCAACATCGGTGACGGTTATCTGAACCGGTCCCGGGCCTCCCCTTGGTCGACTCAGCCTGAAATGAGTACCGTGTGCGATATGTTGACATCGTCACTAGGGAGACAAAGGCGGCCAGGCGTGGTGTTGGCCACCCACCCCCTCGTGTGCCGTCCCGGTCTTCATAGGTGCTCGCTAACAGTACTTGCCCCAACAGTCTGTTAAGGTTATATGGGGGATCTTTGTGTGTGTCATTGTGTGAGAACGTGGATTATGTGCCCTCTGTTTTTTTGTCGGCTTAGCCTCAAATGAGTCCCTGGTGTGATGTGTGAACATCGCCACTGGGGAGACAAAGGCGGCCGGGCTTGGTGTTGGCCACCCACTCCCACGTGTGCCCTTTCGGCCTAAATAGGTGCTCGCTAACATCACTTGCCCCAACAGTCTGTTAGAGGCTATGTCGGGGTAGCTTTGTGTTATACGTGTGTGTGTGTGTTTGTGTTAGACGGAGAAAGCGTACGTGTAGACATCGCACTCTATGTGAGCGTGAGTTTGTGTATGTCGACTCCCGCTCACGGCCAACACCGGTGACTATTAACCTGAACCGGTACTGGGACCTCCCCTAGGTCGACTCAGCCGCAAATGAGTACCTGGTGCGATGTGTAAATATCGCCACTAGGGAGACAAAGGCGGCCGGGCGTGGTGTTGGCCACCCACCCCCTCGTGTGCCGTGCCGGCCTTCATAGGTGCTCGCTAACAGCACTTGCCCCTACAGTCTGTTAAGGCTATAGAGGGGATCTTTGTCTTTGTCATAGGTTAGGAGATATTTTGGGAGCGGCGGCGGAGTGGTTAGCGCACTGCAACTCCGTCCACCACAAGTTTGAGTCCCGCCCACGGCTGTTCTCAGTGGCACGTGGTGCCTAAACCTATCCAGTGTCTCCCCTAGGTCGACTCGACATTAAATCCCTGTTGAACGTTTATAAAACATTAGCACGGGGGGAGGGAGAGACAAAGGCTGTCGGGCGTCGTGGTCACGGTGCACAACCAACTCGTGCAACGTGCCGGCTATGATTATAATAGTAGGGCACCACGGTGGGTAGGAGATGTTAACTACCTCGCCTGGTATACAGGAGGTCGTGGGTTAGTTCCAGACCCTGACCCCTGCTGCTGCTGTATATTTGGAGTTTTCGTGTCTCTCTCTCCACGTGGGCGCGTGGAGATTTTCTCCGGCTCCTCCGGTTTTTCCCCCTCCACATTATGAATCAACGCGCGTTCATATTGTTTGGCAGCTATACATGTCCATGCGACAAGCCACTTCGTTGAGCTATCATTTGTGGCCAGGTCGCTTCTGAAAAAGAGCTACGTAGCTCAGAGGGCTTGACCTGATTAAAAAAAAACGTTTAATTTAGCAATATTAATGGGCGATTGTAAACAGCACGTTGTCCCGACATTATATGACTCTATACAGGGCACAGTCCTGCAAGCTCTGTATATGAAGCGAGCAGTATTGATCGTCCCACATGCCCACTCACTGTACCACCCATGAATAATGCACGTGGCTCTCACGACGAGGGATGCGTGTCATCCCCGTGTGTGTACGTGTATGGCTATGTGTATGTATGTGTACACGTGTATGGCTATGTGTATGTATGTGTACACGTGTATGGCTATGTGTACGTATGTGTGTACGTGTATGGCTATGTGTATGTATGTGTACACGTGTATGGCTACGTGTATGTATATGTGCACGTGTATGGCTATGTGTTTGTATGTGTACACGTGTATGGCTATGTGTATGTATGTGTACACGTGTATGGCTATGTGTATGTGTACACGTGTATGGCTATGTGTATGTGTACACGTGTATGGCTATGTGTATGTGTACACGTGTATGGCTATGTGTATGTGTACACGTGTATGGCTATGTGTATGTATGTGTGTACGTGGACTCGCGCTGTGAGTGGCGGTAAGAGTCCACGTGGACTCGCACTGTGAGTGGCGGTGAGGGTCGTCGTGGACTCGCACTGTGAGTGGCGGTGAGCGTCCACGTGGACTCGCGCTGTGAGTGGCGGTGAGAGTTCCGCGTGGACTCGCACTGTGAGTGGCGGTGAGTGTCGTCGTGGACTCGCGCTGTGAGTGGCGGTGAGAGTCCACGTGGACTCGCATTGTGAGTGGCGGTGAGTGTCCACGTGGACTCGCACTGTGAGTGGCGGTGAGAGTCCACGTGGACTCGCACTGTGAGTGGCGGTGAGTGTCGTCGTGGACTCGCACTGTGAGTGGCGGTGAGTGTCGTCGTGGACTCGCGCTGTGAGTGGCGGTGAGAGTCCACGTGGACTCGCACTGTGAGTGGCGGTGAGAGTCCACGTGGACTCGCACTGTGAGTGGCGGTGAGTGTCGTCGTGGACTCGCGCTGTGAGTGGCGGTGAGTGTCCACGTGGACTCGCACTGTGAGTGGCGGTGAGAGTCCACGTGGACTCGCACTGTGAGTGGCGGTGAGAGTCCACGTGGACTCGCACTGTGAGTGGCGGTGAGAGTCCACGTGGACTCGCTCTGTGAGTGGCGGTGAGAGTCCACGTGGACTCGCACTGTGAGTGGCGGTGAGAGTCCACGTGGACTCGCTCTGTGAGTGGCGGTGAGAGTCGTCGTGGACTCGCGCTGTGAGTGGCGGTGAGAGTCCACGTGGACTCGCTCTGTGAGTGGCGGTGAGAGTCCACGTGGACTCGCACTGTGAGTGGCGGTGAGTGTCGTCGTGGACTCGCGCTGTGAGTGGCGGTGAGAGTCCACGTGGACTCGCACTGTGAGTGGCGGTGAGAGTCCACGTGGACTCGCACTGTGAGTGGCGGTGAGTGTCGTCGTGGACTCGCGCTGTGAGTGGCGGTGAGAGTCCACGTGGACTCGCTCTGTGAGTGGCGGTGAGAGTCCACGTGGACTCGCACTGTGAGTGGCGGTGAGAGTCCACGTGGACTCGCTCTGTGAGGGGCGGTGAGAGTCGTCGTGGACTCGCGCTGTGAGTGTCGGTGAGAGTCCACGTGGACTCGCTCTGTGAGTGGCGGTGAGAGTCCACGTGGACTCGCACTGTGAGTGGCGGTGAGTGTCGTCGTGGACTCGCGCTGTGAGTGGCGGTGAGAGTCCACGTGGACTCGCACTGTGAGTGGCGGTGAGAGTCCACGTGGACTCGCACTGTGAGTGGCGGTGAGTGTCGTCGTGGACTCGCGCTGTGAGTGGCGGTGAGAGTCCACGTGGACTCGCACTGTGAGTGGCGGTGAGTGTCCACGTGGACTCGCACTGTGAGTGGCGGTGAGAGTCCACGTGGACTCGCACTGTGAGTGGCGGTGAGTGTCGTCGTGGACTCGCACTGTGAGTGGCGGTGAGTGTCGTCGTGGACTCGCGCTGTGAGTGGCGGTGAGAGTCCACGTGGACTCGCACTGTGAGTGGCGGTGAGAGTCCACGTGGACTCGCACTGTGAGTGGCGGTGAGTGTCGTCGTGGACTCGCGCTGTGAGTGGCGGTGAGTGTCCACGTGGACTCGCACTGTGAGTGGCGGTGAGAGTCCACGTGGACTCGCACTGTGAGTGGCGGTGAGAGTCCACGTGGACTCGCTCTGTGAGGGGCGGTGAGAGTCGTCGTGGACTCGCGCTGTGAGTGTCGGTGAGAGTCCACGTGGACTCGCTCTGTGAGTGGCGGTGAGAGTCCACGTGGACTCGCACTGTGAGTGGCGGTGAGTGTCGTCGTGGACTCGCGCTGTGAGTGGCGGTGAGAGTCCACGTGGACTCGCACTGTGAGTGGCGGTGAGAGTCCACGTGGACTCGCACTGTGAGTGGCGGTGAGTGTCGTCGTGGACTCGCGCTGTGAGTGGCGGTGAGAGTCCACGTGGACTCGCACTGTGAGTGGCGGTGAGTGTCCACGTGGACTCGCACTGTGAGTGGCGGTGAGAGTCCACGTGGACTCGCACTGTGAGTGGCGGTGAGTGTCGTCGTGGACTCGCACTGTGAGTGGCGGTGAGTGTCGTCGTGGACTCGCGCTGTGAGTGGCGGTGAGAGTCCATGTGGACTCGCACTGTGAGTGGCGGTGAGAGTCCACGTGGACTCGCACTGTGAGTGGCGGTGAGTGTCGTCGTGGACTCGCGCTGTGAGTGGCGGTGAGTGTCCACGTGGACTCGCACTGTGAGTGGCGGTGAGAGTCCACGTGGACTCGCACTGTGAGTGGCGGTGAGTGTCCACGTGGACTCACATTGTGAGTGGCGGTGAGATTCCACGTGGACTCGCACTGTGAGTGGTGGTGAGAGTCCACGTGGACTCGCACTGTGAGTGGCGGTGAGTGTCGTCGTGGACTCGCACTGTGAGTGGCGGTGAGCGTCGTCGTGGACTCGCGCTGTGAGTGGCGGTGAGAGTCCACGTGGACTCGCACTGTGAGTGGCGGTGAGAGTCGTCGTGGACTCGCACTGTGAGTGGCGGTGAGAGTCCACGTGGACTCGCACTGTGAGTGGCGGTGAGTGTCGTCGTGGACTCGCGCTGTGAGTGCCGGTGAGAGTCGTCGTGGACTCGCGCTGTGAGTGGCGGTGAGAGTCCACGTGGACTCGCACTGTGAGTGGCGGTGAGAGTCGTCGTGGACTCGCACTGTGAGTGGCGGTGAGAGTCGTCGTGGACTCTCACTGTGAGTGGCGGTGAGAGTCGTCGTGGACTCGCACTGTGAGTGGCGGTGAGGGTCGTCGTGGACTCGCACTGTGAGTGGCGGTGAGCGTCGTCGTGGACTTGCACTGTGAGTGGCGGTGAGAGTCCACGTGGACTCGCACTGTGAGTGGCGGTGAGAGTCCACGTGGACTCGCACTGTGAGTGGCGGTGAGAGTCCACGTGGACTCGCTCTGTGAGTGGCGGTGAGAGTCCACGTGGACTCGCACTGTGAGTGGCGGTGAGAGTCCACGTGGACTCGCTCTGTGAGTGGCGGTGAGAGTCGTCGTGGACTCGCGCTGTGAGTGGCGGTGAGAGTCCACGTGGACTCGCTCTGTGAGTGGCGGTGAGCGTCCACGTGGACTCGCACTGTGAGTGGCGGTGAGTGTCGTCGTGGACTCGCGCTGTGAGTGGCGGTGAGAGTCCACGTGGACTCGCACTGTGAGTGGCGGTGAGAGTCCACGTGGACTCGCACTGTGAGTGGCGGTGAGTGTCGTCGTGGACTCGCGCTGTGAGTGGCGGTGAGAGTCCACGTGGACTCGCACTGTGAGTGGCGGTGAGTGTCCACGTGGACTCGCACTGTGAGTGGCGGTGAGAGTCCACGTGGACTCGCACTGTGAGTGGCGGTGAGTGTCGTCGTGGACTCGCGCTGTGAGTGGCGGTGAGTGTCCACGTGGACTCGCACTGTGAGTGGCGGTGAGAGTCCACGTGGACTCGCACTGTGAGTGGCGGTGAGAGTCCACGTGGACTCACATTGTGAGTGGCGGTGAGATTCCACGTGGACTCGCACTGTGAGTGGTGGTGAGAGTCCACGTGGACTCGCACTGTGAGTGGCGGTGAGTGTCGTCGTGGACTCGCACTGTGAGTGGCGGTGAGTGTCGTCGTGGACTCGCGCTGTGAGTGGCGGTGAGAGTCCACGTGGACTCGCACTGTGAGTGGCGGTGAGAGTCCACGTGGACTCGCACTGTGAGTGGCGGTGAGTGTCGTCGTGGACTCGCGCTGTGAGTGGCGGTGAGTGTCCACGTGGACTCGCACTGTGAGTGGCGGTGAGAGTCCACGTGGACTCGCACTGTGAGTGGCGGTGAGAGTCCACGTGGACTCACATTGTGAGTGGCGGTGAGATTCCACGTGGACTCGCACTCCGTGCGCGGCGTTCACATTGTCACACAAATGGGGCAGATGGCCCGAGCAGCGACGCACGGGGGGGGGGGGGCGCGGGGGACAAGGGGGGAGGGGCCGCGGGGGGTATAAATTGTGGGGGGTGGGGTGAGCGGTATGGATTGGGGGGAGGAGTTGGTGAGTTGATTGTGGGGGTAGGGGAGTGATGAATGGGTGAGTGGATTATAATATTGGGGTGGGAGGAAGGGGTGGTGAGGAGATGGGTGGGTGAGGAGTGGGTGAGTAGATTGTAGGGTGTGAATAAATTACGGTGAACGGTATAGATTATGACAAGGTTGCTACTGCTCTACATATACATATATATGTGCACTCACGTAAACAAATAAAGATCACCCGTATAGCCTTAACAGACTGCTGATGTCAAGTGCTGTTCGCGAGCACCTTTAAAGCCCTGCACGGTAGACGAGTGGGTGGGTGGCCAGCACCACGCCGCTCCTCCGCCTGGGTTCGATTGCGAGCCACCACGGACAACGTCAGTGGCCTGCGGTCAGTGGTGGCTACGCTGTGACTTGGCAGCCCTGTGGAGGCAGCAGCAGCAGCAGCAGCGAGGGTTTGTGGATCACCGCACAGATGTCGTGAAGCGCCCTTACCCGTGGGCCTCGAAGGAGATGGCACGAAACTCCCGCGACCAACAGCGGGTTGATTGACAGAGGCCCTGGACATTGATTATTTACGCTCCAACGCGTCGTCTGGTTTTACCGCGTCGCTCTGTTCGGCACAATGTCAGACGTTTCGGACATCCTACCGGAGGCTGAATGTAACGCATCGCAAAATCTGTTCAGCACAACCTCGCCAAGCTGCGTAGTTGTAATATTTTATTGATATAATGGATGTTCTATCATTCTGTCCTTGCACATGATGGTGACACGAGCAGCAGCGATCTGGTTGAGGATGTCGATGCCAGTGTCGACGTCTTGCTGCTGCTGCTGCTGCTGGCACCACGAGAGGGCTTCAGCAGAGAGAGAGTTCGTGTCGTGTCGCCCTTCCTCCTCCTGCTGCTGCTGCGTTGAAGGAGCTCAGACCGCAGTGAGGTCACAGCGCGGTCCGTGGTGCGGGTGGCATGGCCACAGTCACCCTGCTGTGTGGCTCGTCTTTAATGTAGCTCTATGGGTCTCTATGTATCTCTATGGATCTCTATGGGTCTCTATGTATATCTCTGTGTGTGTCTATGTGTCTCTAAAGCTTCACCGTGTGGTCCATAGTGTGGGTTGCATGGCCACATTGGCACTCCTGTGGCCTGTGTCTTTAATGTGTCTCTGTGGGTCTCTATGGGTCTCTATGTATCTATATGGGTCTCTATGGGTTTACTCTATGTCCCATAGTTTATTGGTTGCATGGTCACAGTCGCACTGCTGCGGCAGTGTGTTCAATCTTCCATTCACGAGGGTGATGTGCGCCACGGCCTATGAGTGACGTTCTGGTGGTTCTACTGGGCAGTTGGAGGCAGTCGCCCTCCAGCAACGACGGAGGGCAGAGGAGCGACGCTCACAACAACGAGCGGAGCGCCTGGCGGATAAAATGCAGCAAGTTTGCACAGTGGGGGCGGCATACAGCTGGTGCATCTACCAGTCAGCCAACCCATGGCACCTGGGTCTGTCCCGAGACCTGTCAGCAAGCCTTCGACACTTCACGTGGCCTCAAAGTGCACCTGGCCTGGCACAGGCGTTGTGACGTCACGGCCACTTAGTGGCGAATGGCGGGTGTTGGTATTGGTGGCTGAGTGAGTGCGTGAGTTGGTGGGTGAGTGAGTGGATGGATGGTCACACCGGTGGTGAGTGAGTGGATGGTTACGCCAGGGTGAGTGGGTGAGTGAGTGGATGGTTCTACCAGTGTCTTCGAGGAGGAGGAGGAGAGAGGAGGTTATTAAGGATGAGGAGGTGCGATGATGTCGATGATGTTGTGGGTCTCGAATGAGAATGTGTTTGTGAGTCCGTCCGTCCGCGTTGTTCCGCTGTTCCTGCAGCAGCAGCAGCATTCGCGTAGCTCCTCCGGATCCTGGTGAGATTCCAGGATGGTGACAGCAGCAGCACGATCGCAGAAAGGGGGGAGAGGAGGAGGGGGGGGGTCGAGACTGCAATCATTTATTAAATTATTTAAGAAGCCACACCGAGTGGCGGGTTCGCGCCGCGCGTGCCTTTCACCCCCCTCCCTCCTCCTCCTCCTCCTCCCATTGTTGCGGCGTTCTCTGAGTCGCCCATTGTCCTCTCAATCCCCAGCGTTTCTCTTTCTCGCCACAAAGGATCGCGAGTGGGGGGGGGGGGGTTGGGCGGGTGGTGGGGGGGCTGCGTGGGGGGAGGGGGCGTCGGTCAAGCGTCAGCGTTTAGAGAGCCCCCCTGAGAAGCGTGACACGGCAGTGATTTTGGATCGATGAGACGCGCGCAGGGCGAGTGTGTGCGAGTGTTCACGCGCGCGTGTGTGTGTGTGTGTGTAGGCTATACGGGGGATCTTTGTCTTTGTGTGTAGAGGAGTGGCGGGGCAGCGGTTAGCGCGTTGTGCTGCGGACTCGGCGAGCCGAGTTCGAATCCCGCTCACGGCCACCAACACAGGTCACGATGATTTCCATCGGTCCTGGGCCTTCCCTAGGTCGACTCAGCCTCAAATGAGTACCTGGTGCAGTGGCTAAGCATCGTCACTCGGGAGACGCTGGCCACCCACACCCTCGAGTGCCGTGCGGTCCTTCATCGCCACTCGCTAACAACACTTACCCCAAACGTCTGTTAAGACTATACGGGGGTCTTTTGTCTTTGTTTTGTGACATGGAAATAATTGGATCGATACAATGCTCGAAGGGCGAGTGCGCGTGTGTACGTGCGCGTGTGCTATGACACGCGGGGGGAGCGGTGGCGCAGTGGTTAGCGAACTGCGCTACGAACCTTTGACGCCCCGAGAACGAATGCCGCTCACGACCAATATCAGTGGCGAATATTGAAACCGCTCCCGGATCTCCCCGAGGTGAACTCTGAGTAACTGGTGCGGTGTGTAAACATCAACAATGGGGAAACAAAGGCGGCCGGGCGTGGTGGTGGCCACCCACCCCCTCGTGTGCCGTGCCAGCTTTCATAGGCGCTGCTTCTGGATAGCAGCACCTGTCCCAACAGTCTGTGTAGGCTATACAGGGGATCTTTGTATACGTGTGTGTGTGTGTAATGAACCAAATGTACTCCTACATTTAAAAAGCGAAGTTTCCCTTTGCACCATTTCCGCTGCTGTATAGTGCTATGGTGGGACTCGTCCCCGGCATAGGAATGTAAAATTTGTCACCTCTGTCATTGGGGGGTTCGCACCAATGCATCAATGGTCATTTGCGCCGGGGCTCCCTTTGACTGGGTCTATTTTATTATCATGATGTTAATGCTCGTACTATTTGATCAGTATATTGATTGCTGTATCTTAACACGTTGCTGTCATTGGTGAACGAGTCAGCGATTACAGAACTCTATCTCAGTATTACGAATAACCTTCCGCGAGTGTGCGGTTACCACCGAGGCTTCGGCGAACTATATTTGTGTGTAGAGTACTGTGATTCCGGTGCTGGTGAAGCAGCAGCACACTGTCACGTGGGTACCTTCATTTATTTATTTGGCTGAGTCGGGTGAAGGAGGGTGTACGACACGCATTGGCGATCTGACCCCAAACAATATGTATGATTAATTAATTTGTGTATTATGAATGTGTGTACCTATGTGTGAGTGTGTGTGTGTATAGGGGAGCGGTAGTGTAGCGGTTAGCGTACTGCGCTACGAACCGGACGACCCGAGTTTAATTCCCGCTCACGGCCAACACCGGTGACGATTATCTGAACCGGTCCTGTGCCTCCCCTAGATCGACTCAGCCTCAAATGAGTACCTAGTGCAGTGTGTAAATATTGCCACTGGTGAGACAAAGGCGGTCGGCGTGGTGCTGGCCACCTACTCCCTCGTGTGTCGTGCCGGTTTTCATAGGTGTTACTCGCTAACAACACTTGCCCCAACAGTCGGTTAAGACTATACAGGGGATCTATGTCTTCGTGTATATATATAGATTTACACACGCACATATATACACAGCGGTAGTGAGGAGCGGTGGCGCAGCGGTTAGCACGCTGCGTGACGAACCCGGCGACCCCGATGTTCGACTCCCGCTCACGGCCAAACACCGGTGACACCTATCTAAACCGGTCCTGGGCCTCCCCTAGGTCGACTCAGCCTCAAATGAGTACCTGGTGCGCTGGGTAAGCATCCCCCCTAGGGAGACAAAGGCGACCGGGCGTGGTGTTGGCCACCCACACCCGCGTGTGCCGTGTCGGCCTCCATATGTGCTCGCTAACAGCACTTGCCCCAACAGTCTGTTATGGCTATACGGGGGATCTTTATATTTCTTTTGTGACGTGTAAATGATTGGATCGATACAATGCGCGAAGGGCAAGTGCGTGTGGACGTGCGCGTGTGTCCGCTCAAATGAGTACCTGGTGCGGTGTGTAAAGACATCGCCGACGGGGAGACAAAGGCGGCCGGGCGTGACTCTTTCCACACCCCCCTCCGCCACCGCTCCTCATGTGCCACAATGCTGCTACTCGCTAACAGCACTTGCCCCAACAGTCTGTTGAGGCTATACGGGGGATCTTTGTCTTTTTTGTATGGTCGTTAAAATCGGAGGGAGTGGGGGGGGGTTATTAATTATTTTCACTAACCGCATTACAAAAACCTCGCCGTAATAACTGGATCCTGGTTTCCCGCACACACAAAGCTGCAATGTCCAGCGATCATCAACAGCGACGACGACGTCGCAGCAGCAGTAGTAACAGTAGCAGCAGCAGTAGCAGTATGGTCTTCACCTGCAGCCACGGTTGTGAGTGACGGTCGACAGCGCTCCGGAGGTCGGCAAAATTCGTTTCGATCTCCCGTCGCGGCAGTAAAAACTACGGTGCGAGATACAAGCAGCGAGTACGCCTCCCACCCCACCACCACGGCCTCCTCCAAGACGTCTTCCGCAGTGTGGAGGAGTAGGCCTAATACAGCACTGCAGAGTTCCAGGCCCCGGAAGGGCTATTCCTTTACCTCCTGCAAATGTAGCCACGGACGCGGTGACTTGGGCCGCCGTGCGGATTGTTAATCGGTGCATTCATGACTCACATCCCGCTGCGATCGGCAATCTATTCTGAAAACGGTTAACGGTTTCGAGCGGTTACCGGTTGCCAAACCCTTGCAATGAATGTTTCGGCTCGTATATGCTGTGCACGCACACTCGATTATTTTTTTGCGCGTATAGACCACACCGCGCGCGTGCGTGTTCACTCAAATACAAAGATATCCGCACCCCGTGTAGCCTCAACAGACTGTTGGGGCAAGTGCTGTTAGCGAGTAGCAGCACCTATGAACGCTGCCACGGGCACACGAGGTGAGTGGGTGGCCAGCACCGCGCCCGGTCGCTTTTGTCTGCCGAGTGGCGGTGTTTTACGCTCATTTGAGGTTGAGTCGACCTAGGGGAAGCCCAGAATCGGTTCGGATATAATCGTCACTGGTGTTGGTCGTGAGCAGCGGCAATCGAACTCGGGAATCCGGCACGTGTGCAGGATTCGTCCACGTGCATTGATTCCTCCTTTGTCTCCGCTTGTCTCCTTTGTCTCCGAACGTCCCCCACGTCTCCCCTTTGTCTTCCGACGTCTCCCCGCGTATATGCATAGCTCCTCGCGCGGCGCATTCCCGCGTCTCCCCCCGCCTGTCCCCGCGTCTCCCCGTGTCTCCCCTGTGTCTTCTACGCGACTGCCCCCCGTGTCTCCCCGTGTCTCCCCGTGTCTCCCCGCCGTCTCCCCGCCGTCTCCCTGTTGTCTTCCACGTGGTTTTCCCTGTCTCCCTTTGTCTGCCCGTGCCATCAGGATGCGGGTCACGAGGCAGACGGCAGGGAAAGGCGCTGATGTGAATCCTTAAAATGAAAAAAAAATGCCACTCCCCCGCTGCCCCCCTTCCTCACTCCCCCCTTCACCCCTCCCCCCTCCACCCCCTCCTCCTTCCCCCGTGCAGGTGAATGCGTTACGTAACGTAAGCGAGGTCGGAGTTGTCCCACCGGTGACTTTGCAACGCAGAGTGTATATTATTGGTTCTTTCGGTAAAGTCACGTACAATTGTTATTGTTTTATATTTTGTTGTTTTATATTTTTATTGTTTTGTTTCCCTTCTACGTGACTTTACCGAAAGAACCAAGAATATTAATCCCTGCAGTCACGAAAGCTTTAAATCAAACCGCAGAGTGTGTTAAGGCGATACGGGGGATCTTTGTCTTCGTCTATGGAAGCGTCTGTGTGTACGTGTCCGCGTGTGCGGAGCGGTGATGTGGTGCTTAGCGCTGCGCTGCGAACCCGGCGTCCCGAGTTCGATTCCCGCTCAAGGCCAACACCGGCGACGATTATGTGAACCCGTCCTGAGCCTCCCCTAGGTCGACTCAGCCTCGAATGAGTACCTGGCGCGGTGTGTAAACATCGTCAGTGGGGGAACAAAGGCGGCCTGGCGTGGTTATAGCTACCCACCCCCTCGTGCGCCGTTCCGGCCTTGCTCGCTAACAGCACTTGTCCCAACAGTCCGTTAAGGTTATATGGGGGACAGTTGTCTTTGTGTATATAAATCTGTATGTAGCTCAATGCATGTGTCTGTGTTTATATATGGGCCGGTATAGGTGCTCGCGGAAAGCTCTTGCCTCAACAGTCTGGTTGGTATTTGTCTTTTTATGTTCATATGAGAAACGGCGACGCAGTGGTTATCGCCTTTGTGCTATAAACTCGGCGGCTTGAGTTCACATCCTGGTAAAGGGCTTAACTGACTAACTGGTGCAATGTGTACATAATATTAAGGACGCCACAGTGGCGAGATGTTCACTACATCGCCTTTAATACAGGAGGTCGTGGGTTATATCCCAACTCTGACACCCGTATATTTGGAGTTTGCATGTGGTTGTGTAGATTTTTCTCCGCGTCTTCCGAATTTCTCCCCCGCATTTAAAATCAACACGCGTTTACTGTATTTGGCTGCTATACATTTCCACGTGATGATCAACTAGTTCGTCGAGATATCATTTGTGATAGCTAGGTCATGTCTTGCTCTCAATATGTGCTCGCAAATACCACAAGATCGGTGTGCGGGTGTCCATTTTCGGCGCGTGCGTGTGACTGTGTTTGCGCTTTAAACTCATTGCAAAAGCAGCAGCAAGGGCAGCCGTAGAATTAGCAGCAGGAGCAAGGAGAGCACGAATTGAAACTGCAATAGTAGCTTCAGCAATAGTACCAGCAGCAGTAACAGCAGCAGTAGCAGTATGGGCCGTAATCAGAATCTCAGAGGTATCTGGACAAAGACAAAGATCCCCCGCATAGCCTTCAACAGACTGTTGGGCCAAGTGCTGTTAGCGAGCACCTATGAAGGCCGGCACGGCACACTAACGGAATGGGTGGCCAGAACCACCATGCCCGGTCGCCTTTGTCTCCCCAGTGGTGATGTTCACACACCGCAACCGGCACTCATTTGAATGCTGAGCCCACCTAGGGGAGGCCCACGACGGGTTCAGAATTTTCGTCGCCGATATTGGCCGTGAGCGTGTTCGCAGGGCAGTGCGCTCACCGATGCGCCACCGCTCCCCATATCTGGACAAACACAGGCACGCGCACACACACACGCACGTATGCATACAAAGACACGCGCGCACACAAATACAGGGATCCCCCGTATAGCCTGTAACAGACTGTTGGGGCAAGTGCTGTTAGTGAGCACCAATGAAGGCCGGCACGGCACGCGAGGGGGTGGGTAGTAAACACCACGCCCGGCCGCCTTTGTCTCCCCCGTGGTGATGTCCACACACCACACCAGGTCCTCATTTGAGGCTGAGTCGACACACACACGCACACACACGTATGCGCGCAACGACACACGCGCACAGACACACGCGCACAGACACAAGCGCACAGACACACGCGCACAGACACACGCGCACAGACACACGCGCACAGACACACCCGCACAGACACACGCGCACAGACACACGCGCACACACACACACGCGCACAGACACGCGCACAGACACACGCGCACAGACACACCCGCACAGACACACGCGCACAGACACGCGCGCACAGACACACGCGCACACACACACGCGCACACACACACGACACGCGCACACACACAAACACGCGCGCGTTCCGGTCAAATCGCACAAGGCGTTCGTTTCAGCTACGAGAATCAAGGAGATGGGGGTGGAGGGAGGGCTAAGATGGGGGGGGGGGGGGGGGGTTGGGAAGGGGTTGGTGTGTGTGGGGGGGTGGTATTGAGACTAAAGCTGAGGCCGCGGGAGTCATGTTCCACACGGGGGGGGGTGACTGGGGGGGGCAGGAAGAGTAGAGACATGGCAGGAGATGAGGGTGGCGATGATTGTTGTTGTTGTTGTACCAAGGGTTTTGTCTCTTCCATCTCTCTCCCCATCTCCAAATATCTTCTCTTGCTGTTCTCTTCCTCTCTCTATCTCCCCCCTCCCTCCCTCCCTCGTCCAATTCCTCTCTCTCATCTCTCTCCTCTTCTCCCCCACTCTCCCCCACTCTCTCCCCCCCCCCCCCTCCATGGTCCCCCCTCCCCCGCCTCCAACAATCCCCGCTCCCTCTCATCTCTCTCGCTCGCTCTCCCCCGCATCCCCATGACACGCGCCACGCACGACTCAATCAAAATTAACAGCGGGGGTGCGGGGGAGAGTCGGGGGATGATGGGGGGTGGGTGGGTGGCGTGGACTGCGCGTTTGATAAATACTCACCCTCATTGTCAACTCGGCTTCTCTCGCTGCTGGTTGCGCGTGTAACCCCCCCCCCACACGCGCACAGATAAAGACAAAGACCCCCCCCCCCGCCCCCCATCCCTATATAGCCTTTAATAGACTGTTACGGGAAGTGCTGTCAGCGAGTAGCACCTGCGAAGGCCGGCACGGTACAACACACAAAGGGGTGGGTGTCCAACACCACCAACGCCGCCGGCCGCCTTTGTCTCCCCAGTGGCGATGTTAACGCACGCCATAGACAATACTCATTTGAGGCTGAGTCGACCTAGGGGCCCGTTCAGATCATCGTCATTGGTGTTGGCCGTGAGCGGGAATCGAACTCGCGACGCAAGGTTCGGAGCGCAAACAGCTCCCCCCACACAGAGACTTCTGAATCGCTGGGATGGTGACGCAGTCGCGTACCCACACGTACCACAAATATACACACGTACCCACACGTACCCACGAATATACACACAGACGTACCACGAATATACACACGTACCCACACGTACCCACGAATATACACACGTACTCACGAATATACACACGTACCCACACGTACCCACGAATAAACACACGTACCCACACGTACCCACGAATATACACACGTACCCACACGTACCCACGAATATACACACGTACCCACACGTACCCACGAATATACACACGTACCCACACGTACCCACGAATAAACACACGTACCCACACGTACCCACGAATATACACACGTACCCACACGTACCCACGAATATACACACGTACCCACACGTACCCACGAATATGCACACTAACACACACGTACCCACGAATATACACACGTACCCACACGTACCCACGAATATACACACGTACCCACACGTACCCACGAATATACACACGTACCCACGAATATACACACGTACCCACACGTACCCACGAATATACACACGTACCCACGAATATACACACGTACCCACAAAGACAAAGATCACCCGTACAGCCGCATAGAACCCTTGATCTGTGTTCTTCGCGAGCACCTATCCGTTCTGGCACGGCGCGCGAACTGACCGCTACTGCCGCTTACGGATCCGCATTTGTGACGCAGAGTCTACCTCGGGGTTGCCCGATACCGGATAAGATCTCACTCGCCACTGATGTTAGCCGTGGCCGGCTAACGAACTCGAGGCGCCTTTTCATGGCACATTGCGCGACCGGGCTGCGCTGGTGCGCGCTGCGACGCGGAGCGAGATTTGTAGACACGGGCAAGGCAAAGATCCCCTCGGTAGCCTCCAGAACCAGTTGGTTAAAGTGCTGTGAGCGCGCACCCATTAAGGTCGGAACGGCGCACGAGGTAGCGGCGTTACCAATCTACATCCCGGCCGGCTTTGTATCTCCAGTGTTGATGTTTGCAACAATGCATCAGACACTACGTATATCGAAGGCTGAATTGGCATACCCACACACACACACAGATGTATTCTGTCCGTGTGTACCTAAACCAGGCAGGTCGCTCCGTGTATATTTGTGGAAATCGAGCGGTCTGTGTTGCTTGCTCCTTTAAAAAGCGACGAACGCGAGACCGCCATAGACACAAATACATACACACGCATACACATCCCACTCATGTTTACTTATACACAAACACAAATATCTACGCGTATAGCATTTATACCGACTCGCCAATAGCCATCATCCCGGCACAAACATACAATGGCATCGAGACACACAAAGACAAAGATCCCCCGTATAGACATAACAAACTGTTTAGGCAAGTGCTGATTACGACGAGCAGCTATGAGGGTCCGCGAAGCGTGGGTAGCCAGCATCAAGCCCGGCCGCCTTTTTCTCCCTCGTGGCGATGTTTACACGCACCAGGCGCCGAGGAGATGCCCAAGACCAGTTCCGATGATTATGTTTCATCCTCAGTGGGCCGTGAGCGGGAATTGAACTCAGGCCGCGGTGGTAGCGCAGCTCTATATCGCTCCCCACACGGACACACACACACGTGCCATAAAACATACACACACGCACGAGCAGATATACATACAAAGATACAGTACACACAAACCAGACACATGCACCAATGTACACGCGACCACACACTACACACACATATATACAGTACTATATACAAACACACAAAGACAAAGATCCCCCGTATAGCCGTTAAACAGACTGTTGGGGCAAGTGCTCTCAACGAGCGCCTCACGAATGTCCGGTACAACACACGAGGGGGTGGGCGGTCAAACACACCACGCCCGGCCGCCTTTATCTCCCAACTTCTGATGATTATACGCCCGCAGAAGGTACTCCTTTAAGGCTGAGTCGACCTTAGAGAAGGATCAGAACACGTTCTTAATATTCGTCGTGACTGGTTGTTGGTCGTGAGCGTGGAATCGAACCATCGGCCTGGGGCGCCGTGTCCGGAGCGCGCTAACCACTGCCCCACCGCTCCACGTGCACGTGATTCCGTGACCGGTGGACGGGCACACAACGCTCGTGGAAAGACAGAGACACACGCAAGTCCACACTGCAAAGACAACGAAAACACAAAGATCCCCCGTATAGCCTTTACAGACTGTAGGGGCAAGTGCTGTTAGCGAGTACCTATAAAGACCGGCACGGCACACGGGGGGGTGGTTGGCCAACAACCACGTTCGGCCGCCTTTGTCTCCTTAGTGGTACTCATTTGAGGCTGAGTCGACCCAAAAGAGGCCCAGGACCGGTTCAAATAAGCGTCACTGGTATTGGCCGTGAGTCGAACCCGGGTCGCCAGGTTCATAGCGCAGCTCGCTAACCGCTACACTACCGCTCCCCACACACACAAATGTCGTAACTATATCACGTATCACAATTGTATACCTTCACTAATAACGCCATCTCTACGGTGAGTTGAGTCCCACTGCTGTCTACCCGATATTAACCATCATCATCACCACCTACAGCTGCATCATGGCATCATCATCACCTATAGCTGCATCAGGAGCATCATCATCACCTACAGCTGCATCAGTAGCATCATCACCTATAGCTGCATCAGGAGCATCATCATCACCTACAGCTGCATCAGGAGCATCATCATCACCTACAGCTGCATCATGGCATCACCATCACCTACAGCTGCATCAGTAGCATCATCATCACCTACAGCTGCATCATGGCATCACCATCACCTACAGCTGCATCAGTAGCATCATCACCTACAGCTGCATCAGTAGCATCACCACCTGCAGCTGCATCAGTAGCATCATCACCACCTACAGCTGCATCAGTAGCATCATCATCACCTATAGCTGCATCAGTAGCATCATCACCACCTACAGCTGCATCAGTAGCATCATCACCTACAGCTGCATCAGTAGCATCATCACCTACAGCTGCATCAGTAGCATCATCATCACCTACAGCTGCATCAGTAGCATCATCATCACCTACAGCTGCATCAGTAGCATCATCACCACATACAGCTGCATCAGTAGCATCATCACCTACAGCTGCATCAGTAGCATCATCATCACCTACAGCTGCATCAGTAGCATCATCACCACCTACAGCTGCATCAGTAGCATCATCACCACCTACAGCTGCATCAGTAGCAGCTGTAGCAGCAGCCTCCGCTACCATTCAAGCATTGTTGTGCTGATGTTGCTGCTACTGTGTCAGTAGCAGCAACACCAACACAAAACCCATCACACTCGTCGATAACAACACTGTGTGCATGTGTGTGTGGGGCCATAATACTAATACTATATATAATCTACGACATTTCGGGCGATGTCTCTTAGCCATCGCACTAAATGAAACACGGTAAATATCGCAGCGTGTCAACACTGCGATAGCATTAGCGACAGAAGGAAAAGCAGCTGCATCAGCAATAGCATCAGCAGCATAATCAGCAGCATGCTCGTTTTTCGCGTCTTCATCATCATCACCATCATCATCAGCAGCAGCAGCCATGGTCGATCCACTGCTGGATGGAAGACCTATTCTCCCCAGACCGCCGCCATCTCTCGCACGATCCCAGCTGCGATGTCCACCATGGACACATCATCATAAGCCGTACAATGCAGTGCAATAATCGAAGCTTGTATCATCAATGTGCATGCGATTATTGAGTTATTGCTATCGTCACTTCTTCCGTAAGACACGAGCACTAATGAACTATTTTGCTATTACGATAATGCGTATATATTTGTATTTTAGATGATTACGCGATCGATCGAGAGAGAGGAGATGTTGTGCATGTACGTAGAACTTATTTCGCACCGTACGTAGCCAACCGCGCTAACGCCACGGTGGAGCGTTGGGAATATTCTAATCCAGCAGTGGGTAACGATAATGGCGGTCATGCGTATACACCTATGTAAAATAAATATACACAGATAAATGATGCCGCTGGGTGGACATATCAGGCACGCCTAATACACATACATAAACATATATATATACACACAGGGGATTGATCATACAAATGCCATGATCGACGCGGCGTGGGGAGGCCTTCATCTAGCAGTGGATTGACCAAGGCTTTGTGTTATGATCGCGCAGTCACGTCCGCAGTAATGGAATTACATCGACCATCACTGCCGGTTCGAAGGGTCCCTCATTATGATTCAGACTACATCTGGGGAATGCTGCTGCTGCTGCTGTTACTGCTGATGCTCATGCTACTGCTGCAGCTATTGTTGCTGCTGTTGCTACTGCTGCTGTTACTGCTGCTACTGCTGCTGTTACTGCTGCTCATGCTACTGCTACTGGTGCTACTGCTGCAGCTATTGTTGCTGCTGTTGCTACTGCTGCTGTTACTGTTGCTGCTACTGCTACTGGTGCTACTGCTGCAGCTATTGTTGCTGCTGTTGCTACTGCTGCTGTTACTGTTGCTGCTACTGGTGCTACTGCTGCAGCTATTGTTGCTGCTGTTGCTACTGCTGCTGTTACTGTTGCTGCTACTGGTGCTACTGCTGCAGCTATTGTTGCTGCTGTTGCTACTGCTGCTGTTACTGTTGCTGCTACTGGTGCTACTGCTGCAGCTATTGTTACTGCTGTTGCTACTGCTGCTGTTACTGCTGTTACTGCTGTTGCTACTGCTGCTGTTACTGCTGCTACTGGTGCTACTGATGCAGCTAATGTTGCTGCTGTTGCTACTGCTGCTGTTACTGCTGCTGCTCATGCTACTGGTGCTGGTGCTACTGCTGCAGCTATTGTTGCTGCTGTTGCTACTGCTACTGCTGCTGCTTATGCTACTGCTACTGGTGCTACTGCTGCTATTGCTACTGCTGCTGTTACTCATGCTGCTGTTGCTTCTGCTGCTGTTGCTGCTTCTAGTGCTACTGCTGTTTCTCATGCTGCTGCAGCTATTGTTGCTGCTGCTACTGCTGATGCTACTGCTGCTGTTACTATTTCTGCTGTTGCTGCTTATGCTACTGTTACTGGTGCTACTGCTGCAGCTATTGTTGCTGCTGCTACAGCTGTTGCTACTGCTGATGTTGCTACTGCTGCTGTTACTGCTGCTGTTACTGATGTTGCTGCTGATTTTGCTGATGCTACTGCTGCTGCAGCTATTGTTGCTGCTACTGCTGTTGCTACTGCTGATGTTGCTACTGCTGTTGTTTCCGCTGCTATTGCTGCTGCAGCTATTGTTGTTGCTGCTACTGCTGTTGATGTTGCTACTGTTGTTGTTGCTGCTGCGTTGGTAGTTGTTCAACAAGCACACTGAACAACACCAAAACAACTGAACACATACGTCAATAACACCGCGGCCTTAAAAGTAATATATGTTATTGCGACCTTGCGGGAAATTACCCTTCTGTGCTATGAACAAGGGGAATTGCCCGAAACGTCGTTGATTACATATACTATGTATATATCATCGTCGTTGATGTAACGGGTTCCCGATGTCAGAGAGCAGTCGCGTCGAGTGTTGCCCGCAACTCCCCGCCACCTCCGGTGAGCTCGGTTGGCTACGTACGGTGCGAAAGAAGTCCAACGTACACACATACAACATACGATTCCGTGACCGCCGACCCCGAGGCCCGTTCGCCTCTTCACTGCTGGATGAGCGCCGCGCCTGAAGCCCATCGTGCCCTCAACGATGCCACCACCACCACCACCGGCCGCGCTCTTTACCATTCATCCTCCCGCTGCCATTCCGTAACCACACTCGACCGTCCGCCCGTCATACCTTCACAGAATATTAATATTTACCGATACTGGAGGAATTCGATGAGCTGTCAAGCTCTTCTTTTTTTTGCGCACATGTCCAATCGGGGCACGGGGTAAGAACGTTACAACAAACACACACACACACACATACGTGCCTTTATACACGCGCGTGTGTGCCCAAAGACAAAGATCCCCCGTATAGCCTTAGCCGACTTTTGGGGGCAAGTGCGGTAGGTGGCCAGCACCACGCCGGGTCGTCTTTGTCTTCCCAACGCTGATGTTTCACGCCCGCACTTTGCAGGTGGCGTGGCGGCCTGCCTTCAATGGGCCGCTGCTCCTCGTCTGTCACTGGGCGGCTGGCTTCCAAGCAGCGCCGTGTGTGGTTTTGTTTTCGATTTCCGCGGCTCCGTTGTACGGCTCCGCGAGCTTCAGATGCGAGGCTCCTTCACGCCACGGATTGGAAACTTTTCCTCCCCACGCCACCGCAATGGGCCACGTCGCTGATCGCGACGCCCGACGGCGGCACCACGACGAGGCGCTCGGTCGCCCCTCCATTGTCGTTCCGACTCCCCAGTCCGCCTCCAGGTCATTGTCATCGGCATCGATACTCTGCTGATGTTGTTTTGTTTTGTTCCAGCTGTAGGATGCGTGTGCTACGAAACGAGGGGCATCGCCCGAAACGTCGCCTATATACTATCGTCGATAATATCAACACACACATATATACTTATACGCAATATCAACACACGCATACACACATATACACAATATCAAGACACATGTGAATACACAGATCCCCCGTATAGCCTTGAATAAATCGTTAGCGCAAGCGCTGTTCGCGAGCACCTATGAAGGCCGGCACGGCACGCGAGGGGGTGGGTGGTCGACACCACGCCCGGCCGCCTTTGTCTCCCGTGTGGCGATGCTTACACACCATACCAGGTACTCATTTGATGCTGAGTTGACCTAGGCGAGGTCCTGGACCGGTTCAATGGTGTTGGCCATGAGCAGGAATCGAACTCGGGTCGCTGGTTCGTAACGCAGCACGCTAACCGTTGCACTACAAGGCACATACACACACACCTATACAAAGTCTTAACATACATACACACAACAATACACAATATATACATATGCACTCAAAATATCAATATACATAAACACCTTAACACCATAATCAGTATACACACACCTCTACACAATATAAACAAACTTACACATCTTACACAATACAATCATACGCATACACACATCCACAATGTCCATACACACACGTACACGCAATCCGAATATGCATACACGCGTATACACAATACCAGCAGACACACATCTACACACAATATGAACACGTACACATATATACACACACGAACGTATGTATGTATGTGTTGAATGTGTGTGTTGAACTTCTCTCGCATCGTACGTAGCCAACCGTGCTAATCGGAGGTGCGGGGGAAGGACAACAAACGAAACACGAGGAGCTGTTCTAAAGGAATGAGTTTGTCAATGTAGATTATTTAAAAGTGCGTAAGTTCCAGTGGTTTCCTAACATCGGAAGGAAGAGTGTTCCAGACGGCCACGGAAGCGCATCTGAAAGCGCGCGATGCAATACACGCCTACACAATATGAACACACATACACATATATACAATATCAACACGTACACACCTCTACACAATACGGGACTGTTCGACGTAGGTACATGAATCTGTGCAGCGTGCGGCGCACGAAGCCGTGGATCGGCAAAGCGCCGAGAGCTCCTCGCCTCTGCAGTGGCTCGCAGAGCGACAGACGCCAGGCGGACAGCAACAAATTTCACTCTCGCAAAAACACTGCGAGTGAGTGGGCGAGCGAGTTGGTGAGTGTGTTGTTGTGACCTGCAGCGTGGTGGGTGAGTGAGTAGGTGGGTGAGCGGGTTGGTGAGTGTGTTGTTGTGACCTGCAGCGTGGTGGGTGAGTGAGTTGGTGGGTGAGTGGGCGAGTGAGTTTGTTGTTGTGACCTGCAGTGTGGTGCGTGAGCGTGTTTTCTGTGAGGAGCGGTGGCGCATTGGTTAGCGCACTGCACTGTGAATCCATCGACCCGAGTTCGATTTTCGTTTACGGCCAACATCGGTGACGAATATCTCGACTCAACCTCGAATCTGGTGCGGTGTGTAACATCAAAGACCACCGGGCGTGGAGCACTTGCCCCAACAGTCTGCCCAGGCTATACGGGCGATCTTTGTATATTATTAATGATTGCACAATCAATGATCGTGCGCTGCATGGTTCTGAGAATTCGTCTCCTTGTGAGACAATAAATGGGCGAAAGTTAACCTAATTAATTTTAAGTTATTCTATAATATCGTGTCTTATGGTCCGCTGTTTGTGCCATCGGACACACTGTGCGCGTGCATTTACACACAAAGACAGAAATCCCACGTATAGCCTAAACCGACTTTTGGGGGCAAGTGCTGTTAGCGAGCACGGCACACGCCCGGACGCATTTTTCTCCTCGCTGTTGATGTGTTACGCACCGCACCAGGTACTCTTTCGAAGGCTGAGTCGACCTAGGGGAGGCCTAGGACCGGTTCAGATAAATGTAGCTGGTGTTTGGCCGTGAGCGAAAATCGAACTCGGGTCGCCGGGTTCATAGCGCAGCGCGCTAACCGCTACACTACCGCTCGCCACACACACCTGCGGTATAGACACCCATATTAGCATGTGTGCCACACGTACACACACACACCTGCGGTATAGATACCCATATTAACATGTGTGCCACACGTACACACACACCTGCTGTATAGACACCCATATTAGCATGTGTGCCACACGTACACACACACGTGGTATTGACACCCATATTAACATGTGTGCCACACGTACACACACACACACGCGGTATAGACACCCATATTAACATGTGTGCCACACGTACACACACACACGCTGTATAGACACCCATATTAACATGTGTGCCACATGTGCACACACACACACGTGGTATAGACACCCATATTAACGTGTGCCACATGTACACACACACATGTGGTATAGACACCCATATTAACATGTGTGCCACATGTACACGCACACACACGTGGTATAGACGCCCATATTAACGTGTGCCACATGTACGCACACACACACGTGGTATAGACACCCATATTAGCATGTGTGCCACATGTAAACACACACACGCGGTATAGACACCCATATTAACATGTGTGCCACATGTAAACACACACACACACACGCGGTATAGACACCCATATCAACATGTGTGCCACATGTACACACACACACACACGCGGTATAGACACCCATATTAACATGTGCCACTTGTACACACACACGCGGTATAGACACCCATATTAACATGTGCCACTTGTACACACACACACGCTGTATAGACACCCATATTAACATGTGTGCCACACGTACACACACACACGTGGTATAGACACCCATATTTACATGTGTGTCACATGTACACGCACACACACACGTGGTATAGACACCCATATTAACATGTGTGCCACATGTACGCGCACACACATACACGTGGTATAGACACCCATATTTACATGTGTGTCACACGTACACGCACACACACACACACGTGGTATAGACACCCATATTAACACGTGTGCCACATGTACACGAATTAGGAATACCTCTTGGCAGAGCTACGGCGTAGCCGTTTGGAGTCGCCGCCACGGCTCGCATCAGTGGCAAGTGATATCCGCACCGGTGCTGAGTCCCCCCTAGGTCTGCTCGGCCTTCAACAGTTTCGTGGTGGGATGTCAACATCAGCACTGGAGAGACAAAGGCGGCTGAGCGGCCGAACGTTCGGGCGCTGTTACGCATTCATGAGGTGCTCGCTCACAACATTGGTCCTGACGATATTTTAAAGGCCGCATGTTTGGTGCGTGTATATAATGGGGAGCGGTGGTGTCGTGGGTAGCGCACTGAGCCAGGAACCCCACGATTCGAGTTGTTCCACTCATCAGTGACGAAACATCTGAACCGCTCGTGGGCTTCCCCTAAGTCTACTCAGCCTTAAATGAGTACCTTCCGCGGTGCGTATCAAACACAAGTATTTGGGGGACAGAGGCGGCTGGGCGCGGTGGTGTTCATCGGTGTTCGCTCACAGCGCTTCTCCCAACAGTCCGCTAAAGGCTATCCGGGGGGTCTTTGTCTTTGTATCGTGTACCGCCTCGCACGCGATTCCACGCACGCGTGTCGCGTCGGCTTGGCTCAAGCATGCGTGCGTTTGCGACGAAATTAAAACCACTGTGTTAGGCAATGCAATACAACGATTGTATTAAATATGAGCAAATAGTATCATCATCATCATCATCAACAGCAGCAGCTGTGGTCAATCCACTGCTGGATGGAGGCCTCCCCAAGCCATCCATCACTCCCAACTCACAGTTGTCATGTCAATCGCCTGCACCACGTGTTCTCTAATCCACGCGTTCGTTACGCTCATAATAACAATAATCATTATAATCGTATTTTTGTAATCGTATATTCATTAATACTATACCATCGCTATTGTTGTCGTTGGAATTAGTACGTACCGAATCACGTATTTAATGATACGGATTCAATTAGTATAATGGAATTAAGCAGAATTTTAGTTTTTTTATATAACGCACGTTGCGCTCTCACCCACAAACAACCTTCCTCGTGGACAATATTGGTCGCGAAAGCCCACGGGTTCAATCGTGTGTACACGACATGCATGGCTTTGCCATATCGTTACA
>NC_133681.1:1485000-1602500 GCF_048934315.1 Petromyzon marinus | reverse complement strand
TCACAGGGATCTCACGCATCAGCTGCTCTGTGTGCGTGAGTGCACGCGTTTGCATCGGCTGGAGGGGAGCGGTGGCGCAGCGGTTATCGCACTGTGTTACGAACCCGCGGCCACCACCACCACTTCAATCATGGCCACCACCACTACCACCACCACTACCACCACCACTTCAATCATGGCCACCACCACTTCAATCATGGCCACCACCACTACCACCACCACTACCACCACCACCACCACTTCAATCATGGCCACCACCACTACCACCACCACTACCACCACCACCACCACTTCAATCATGGCCACCACCACTACCACCACCACTACCACCACCACCACCACCACTTCAATCATGGCCACCACCACTACCACCACCACTACCACTACCACCACCACTTCAATCATGGCCACCACCACTTCAATCATGGCCACCACCACTACCACCACCACTACCACCACCACCACCACTTCAATCATGGCCACCACCACTACCACCACCACTACCACCACCACCACCACTTCAATCATGGCCACCACCACTACCACCACCACTACCACCACCACCACCACCACTTCAATCATGGCCACCACCACTACCACCACCACCACTACCATCACCACCACCACCACCACTTCAATCATGGCCACCACCACCACTACCATCACCACCACCACTTCAATCATGGCCACCACCACTTCAATCATGGCCACCACCACTACCACCACCACTACTACCACCACCACTTCAATCATGGCCACCACCACCACCACTACCACCACCACCACTTCAATCATGGCCACCACCACCACCACGACACTCATGACCACCACTACCAAAACAAACACCACTTCAATCATGGCCACCACCATTACCACTTCAATCATGGCCACAACCACCACCACCACGACAATCATGACCACCACCACCACCATCATCAGCAGCGGTGTCGCTGCATGCCCCCGGCCTTGCCCCCACCGTGGCCGCGCGGCCCTCCGGGACTCATCGATTGGTGACCCCCGCAGATCTGGCGGGCGGGCGGGGGGGGGGCGATAAAACAAAGCCGCGCAGAGCGATAATAAATAAACAACGAGGGGGGGGGGGCTTTGCGTGCGATATGACTCAGCAACGGGGACACACGCAGACACACACAGACACACGCAGACGCACACAGACACACGCAGACACACACAAACACAGACACACGCAGACGCACACAGACACACGCAGACGCACACAGACACACGCAGACACACACAAACACAGACACACGCAGACGCACACAGACACACGGAGACACACGCAGACACACACAGACACACACAGACACACACAGACACACGCAGACACACACAAACACAGACACACGCAAACACACACAGACGCACACAGACACACACAGACGCACACAGACACACGGAGACGCACACAGACACACGCAGACACACGCAGACACACGCAGACACACACAGACACACACAAACACAGACACACGCAGACGCACACATACAATCACAGACGCACACAGTTTATTTCAGTTTCAGTTTATTTATTTTGGTATAGCCCTGTGAGCCATTCGGCTCTTGAATCGGGTGCAACCACAACAAACAAAAAAACACGAACAAGAAAAACATCTTAAAGTGACTATGTGACTGTGCAAACAGAAAATCCATGAAAAAACAGCAAAAATATTCCAGAAAAAAAGCAGCGTACACAAACGCTATGTGCAAAAAATCCCAGTGGGATGCAAGTCAAAGAACAACAACCACAAGAACTTAGATTAAGGCCATCAGTCTAACTCCGTACTACAACAAAACAATCATGTCCAAACCAAAAAACTTTTAAAAATCACCAAAAAATATAGCCATAATTGCAACGTAACAGTGATCATAGGGACTGTAACCGAATTTTTACAATAAACTACATAAATAACATGTAACACCAAATCCTAGAGCCATAGCTGGCTGCATGAGTTACTCCACAACAACAGAAGCATCAGTCGGAGTATCAAATGTTTCAATGCACCTTTAAGATCAGCACGCTAAATCAAAATACAGATAATACTTTGCAGCGTCATCCGGAGCGAAACATTTTATTTTATTTTACGCCAATGAATAGCAGTGGCAGCTAGAGGTATACAACTCCTCTAGAGCAGTTTTGAGAGAAGATCTCATTGGTAGCGATTCAAGTTGCAGTTTATTGGCAATAGCATTCCAGACCTTGGGGGCATCAATAACAAAGGCCCTTCCTCCAGTTTTTGTACAGCAATAGGGAATCTGAAGCTGGTAAATGAGCGAAGACCTGAGGTGAAATTTGTTCTTTGAAACAGAGAGGAGATCCAGCAGGTAGTCTGCGGATTTTTTTGTAAGTACATCGTGAATAAATAAGATCTGGTGCACAAGCCGTCGAACATTAAGAGATGTTAAGTTTGACCCAATGTAGAGATCACAGTGGTGAGTCCTATATGGGCAATTCAATGCAAATCTTAAGGTCGAGTGATAGATGGAATCAAGCTTCTTCAGTACAGTACTTGGGGCTGATTTATACACGATGTCACAGTAGTCAAGTAGAGGCAGTATGGTAGCTTTTTATCAATTCCAAACGGAACATTGGGGGGAAGCAGTGCTTGTGTCGATACAGAAAACCAATTTTTATTTTTGTCTTTTTACCAATCTAATCAATGTGATCCTCAAAATTCAGTTTTGAATCCAGGATGACCCCAAGATACTTATCGATCTTGACTTGCTCTATTTGATGATAATTTAAGGAATGTAATTGGGGAAAAAATGACTTCCTGCTTTAGTCCTGGTGAGAAGCATAGCACCTTGGTTTTGGAGGTATTCAGGACTAGTTTAAGAGCAACTAGCTGATGTTGTAGTTTGTTGAAATCACCCTGTAGCTTAGCAATCACGTCATCCGGAGAGCGGCCAGCAGTAATCAGTATTGTGTCATCTTCAAAAAGATTTATCCTGGAATGATCCAGGTCAGTGCCCAAGTCATTGACATAAAGAGAGAACAAAAGGGGGCCGCACGCAGGCACACACAGACACACACAGACAAACGCAGACACACGCAGACGCACACATACAATCACAGACGCACACAGACAAACACAAAAACAAAGAAACAAAGATCCCCCATATAGCCTTAACAGACTGTAGGGGCAAGTGCTGTTAGCGAGCACCTATGAAGGCCTGAACGGTACACGAGGGGGTGGGTGGCCAGCACCACACCCGACCGCCTTTGCCTCTCTAGTGGCAATGTTTACACACCGCACCAGGTACTCATTTGAGGCTGTGTCGATCTAGGGGAGGCCCGGGACCGGTTCAGATAATCGTCACTGGTGTTGGCCGTGAGCGGGAATCGAACCCGGGTCGCCAGGTTCATAGCGCAGCGCGCTAACCGCTACACTACCGCTCCCCACAATTTTATCGATCTTGACTTGACAAACACAGACACACACAGACGCACACAGACACATACAGATGCACACAGACACACACAGACACACGCAGACACACACAGACGCACACAGACACACACAGACAAACGCACGCCCGCGTGCGCTCGCCACCATAGCCGTGGACACCGAGTCGTGCGCACGTGACATCTTCGCCGAAGTGACGCGCGCGTGCATCAGTGACGTCGCTCTGCGCGAACACGCGGTCGGTCGGTCGGCCGGTATAAAATGTGAGCAGCTCGCCGCGCGAATGTGTTCACAGTCGCGCGCGTGCGTGTCCCTTGCCTTTCGCGCGTGCTCGTTGTGGCGAGTGCGTCAATGTGTACGGCTTCGCCTTAAGGTGCACGTAGCCTGGCACAAGCGCCGTGGTGACGTCACCGCCACTTAGTGGCCAATCGCGGTTGCTGTTGTGTCTTCCTGTGTGTTGGGTGTCAATGTTTTTGTGCGTCTTTGTGTAGGTAGTGGTGCGTGCATGTGTCTGTGTGTGTCTTTGTGTGGGAAGTGGTGCTCACGATCATTAAGGACCTTCATGATGGTGAGCGGGCCCGGGTAAAACTACGTGGCCGGGAGTCAGAGCCATTCCCTGTACACCTTTGGGTGCGACAAGGATGTCCTCTGGCTCCCACGTTATTCAACATCTATTTTGACCACGTAGTTCGTGAAGCCTTCACTAGCTGTACCGGGGGAATTTCCATTTGGTACAGATATAATGGGAGGCGGATCAATGCCCGGGTGCGGTCAAGGGATGGCTCCCTATTGCTCAACCACGTTATGTATGCCGATGATTTGGTAATAGCTGCTCATTCAGAGAAGGAGTTGGAGACGCTGCTGCTGAGACTGGAGCGTGACACTAAGAGATGGGGCCTTACCATCAGCCCCACCAAAACTAAGCACCTGCCTGGGTATTTTGTACCATCGGACACTGCACCCCCACAACTCCCAATCGATGATGGGGCAGTTGTGGAGAGAGTGGAGAGTTTCCCATACCTGGGCAGTGTGCTTATGACCGGCTACAGTTTAACAGCAGAGGTCTCACTCCGAATCAATCGAGCGGGAATGTCTTTTAATCGGTTGCGTAACGCTGTGTGGAAGCTACCTGGTCTGTCGCTCCGCACTAAGCTTCAGGTCTTCTCGGCCACGGTCATTCCCTCCCTTCTCTACGCTTGCGAAACGTGGACCCCCTTAATGGAACATCTTCGCCGGTTAGAAACATTTAGGCTAGCCTGCCTACGATCCATCCTGGGTTTAACCAGGCTGGATTGTGTGAGGAGCTCACAAATCCTTGAAAGATCTGGGCAAGGTCCCATCGGTGAGCTCCTCCAGCAGGCAAGGCTGCGTTGGCTGGGTCATGTAGCCCGCATGCCCAGCCACCGCATGCCGAAACAGATTTTGTTCGGCCGGATCGAGGGGGCTAAACGGGCGCGGCACGGGCTAGAGAAGAGATGGAGTGATGTGGTACAGGAGGACGTGGAGCTGAGTGGACTTGCCGATGACTGGTACTAGCGGTGTCAAGATCGGCCTCTGTGGAGGAGGCTCGTGAAGGACGCTACTAGGCAGTTGGAGGCAGTCGCCCTCCAACAACAACAGAGGGCGGAGGAGCGACGCTCACAACAACGAGCGGAGTGCCGGGTGGCTAAAGCACACCAGGTTGGCACAGTAGGGGGCACAGGTGGTGCACCAGCCAGTCATCTCAGTCAGTCGACCCGTGCCACCTGGATCTGCCCCGTGACCTCCTGCCAGCGGGCGTTCGACACTTCACGTGGCCTCAAGGTGCACATGGCCTGGCACAAGCGTCGTGGTGACGTCACCGCCACTAAGTGGCGAATGACGGTTGTTGTTGTTGTCTTTGTCTTTGTGTAGGTCGTGGTGCGTGCATGTGTCTCTGTGTGTGTCTTTGTGTAGGTAGTGGTGCGTGCATGTGTCTGTGTATGTGTCTTTGTCTTTGTGTAGGTAGCGGTGCGTGCATGTGTCTGTGTGTGTGTCGTTGTGTAGGGGAGCGGTAGTGTAGCGGTTAGCACGCTGCGCTATGAAACTGGCGACCCGGGTTCGATTCCCACTCACGGCCAACATCCAGTGACGATTATCTGAACCGGTCCTGGGCCTCCCCTAGGTCGACTCAGCCTGAAATGAGTACCTGGTGCGGTGTGTAAACATCGCCACTGGGGAGACAAAGGCGGTCGGGCGTGGTGCTGGCCACCCACCCCCTCGTGTACCGTTCCGGCCTTCATAGGTGCTCGCTAACAACACTTGCCCCTACATTCTGTTAAGGCTATACGGGGGATCTTTGTCTTTGTGTAGGTAGTGGTGCGTGCATGTGTCTTTGTGTGTTTGTCTTGTGCGTGTTCATTGTGTGTATGTCAATGCGTGTATCTTTGTGTGTGCAAGTTACTTGTGTATGCATCCATGTGTGTGTCTTTTTGTATGTTCATTGTGTGCTTGTCAATGTGTGTGTCTTTGTTTATGTTAAATGTGTATATGTGTCAATGTGTGTGTGTGTGTTTGTGTATGTTCATTGTGTGTGTAAGTATCAATTTGTGAGCTAACCACTGCGCCACCGCTCCAGTACGGCAAATCCAGTACAGTCTACGACTTTGAATCTATCGATATTTTCGGCAAATCTATAGCATACTGTTACCCCAATATACCGTGCTTCATACACACAAATCCTTGTATGTATATATAAGCACACATTTGCGATATAAACACGCATGTTTTAAAAAAATACAAGAAATAAAGATCGCCCGTAAAGCCTTGACAGACGTTTTGGGACAAGTGCTGCCCCTACGAAAGCCGGCACGGCTCACGAGCGGGTTGCCGTGCCAACGTCACGCCCGACCGCCTTTGTCTCCCCAGTGGCGATGTTTTGCACAATGCACCAGGCACCCATTTGATGCTGAGTCGACCTACGGCGAGGACCAGAATCGACTCAAATAAGCGTCACTTTGTGTGTTGGCCGTGAGCGGGAGTCGAACTCGGCTCGTGCGTACCTCCTAAGCCCGCCCCACCACCACCACCACCACCCGCTATGATTATTACTCGGCTGCGGATCACGACAGAGGTTGTTAATTAAAGCTCAGGCCGTTTGAAGATTCGCAGACGGCTCATTAATATTCATGCTGTAAAGCTCCATCGATCTCGACTGTGAGACAGAGAGACGGCTTTTTCAGAAATACATGCAAGTTGTGTATATATATACACACGAACACTGTACCAAATATATGGTTGTATGTAGACCGGCGATGTTAGGCGCCGCGGAGTCTTGGAGATGTTAACTACCTCGCCTGGTTTGCAGGAGGTCGTGGGTTCGATCCCGAGTCTGACGCCTGCTGTATATGTGGAGTTTGCGTGCTTATTTCCCCGAGGTCGCGTGGATTTTTCTACGGGCCCTCCGGGTATTTCCCCCTCCGCATTCTGGATCAACATCACGCGTTTAGAGTTTTTGGCTGCAATAGAGTTCCATAAAGTAAGCCCACCTCGTTGAGCTTTCATTTGTGAAAGCCAGGCCGCTTCTGAAAAAGAGCCGTACAGCTCAGCGGGCCTTTCCTGGTAACATAAGAAATAGTTTAGTTTTAATTTTTGGCTACCATGCGAGATTCGTTCATGAGGCTATCCACATATACAAACACAAAGACAATTTCAACCGAGATGGATTCTGGCTTAGCAACCATTGGAATGATTTGATAAACCATTTCAGGTCTTAACTGATTGTTCACGCTGACGGTGGCTTTCAGACCGCATCCATTATTTTCGTCTCCCCCCTCCTCTTTTCCGAACATAGATGGACTCGTCCATCTGAATAACTGTCAAATCGCTCTCCGTGGTGCTAACGTTTAAAAAAACCGCCACTTTTTTCAAATTTTTTTGCTGTGGGTTTTCACACCTGATGATGATTGCTTGTGTTGCAGTCGAAACGTCGTGAGAATTTTATTGTTTTATATTTTTATTACTTTATTGTTTCCCTTCTACGTGACTTTACCAAAAGAACCGAGAATATAAATAGTTTAGTAGTCTAATAGTTTTAAGTTGGTGATGCTGCTGCTGCGTTGGCAGTGGTACACAAGCAACGCTTAACAACAACTCAACGTATGGACGACGTTTCAGGCAATTATCCTTCTTCATGAACAAGGGGCATTGTCATGGCCTTAATAGAAAAATGCATAGTATGCGACGTTTCAGACATTAACCATTATTCTTAGCACGCAAATGATCATCGCACAACTATGAAGGGTCATTTCCCGAAACGTTGCCTATGATATTCTTTTACTTTTTGGGCCACGGTATTATTGACGGATTTGTTGACTTTTTTTACGGGCAAAAATATATATATACAGTGTAGACTAGGATTAATAAAATACCGTGTTCCGTTGCCGGTAACCACGTAAATAAAACCGGTCAACTAAAACCGGTTAACAAATCGAAGACATTGGAATCCGATATTTCGTACCTAGTCCTCGATTTCGGAATTTCCGAGTCCATCAGAAACCTGGCCACACATCCTAGACCCATACCGTACCCTCCCGCGTATACATAGCGACATACGCACGTAGCATTGCATGTGTATATACACACATTTGCGACACACACGTAACATTGCCTATATATACAGGGTGCTTCAAACAAATATGTTAACACCTCCATGGGATACCATCGTTTTAAATGGAAAAATAACGCATACTATACTGTAACGTGAAAATACATGTAATGTCAATAAGCTTCAAAAAGTCAAAGAGTCTCCACTTGTTGGCCATCATTGTCAACGCGTGCCTGGGATCCTCTCCAGGTGATCTCCAGAGCCCTGGACCCACATTTCTCTCGGCATTGTTGCAAATTCTCCTTAAGTGTTAACATGTTTTTGAAGCACACTGTGTATGTGTGTATGTACACACACGCACATACCATGTTGATTATAACTGTACTGTACACAACCTCGTATCAATTCGCTACTGGATGAAGGCCTGCGCAAGCCGCGTCTTTCATGAGGGGGGTGGGGGGGGGGGATGTGTTTACATACTTCACCACGCTGGTCGGGGCAAAACGATGGGACGATGTGCGACCGAGAGCCCATTGGAGTGCTCGTGAAGATGTGAAAGGCGATGAGTGAAAGCCGCATCGCCATGCACCGCGACAGGAGAGGGTTTTTTCTCTTCCAATCGGTGCGTGAAGCTGCCGAGATGGATTCTGTGGCCGAGGGCGCTCGAGGCGAGAGGAGCCTTCATCGATCAGTGGGTAGACACGGGGATGACAACTACAGGTGTGGTGTGATTGTCACCCTGACGTCAGAGCCATGTGTTGACAACTACAGGTGTGGTGTGATTGTCACCCTGACGTCAGAGCCATGTGTTGACAACTACAGGTGTGGTGTGATTGTCACCCTGACGTAAGAGCCATGTGTTGACAACTACAGGTGTGGTGATTGTCACCCTGACGTCAGAGCCATGTGTTGACAACTGCAGGTGTGGTGATTGTCACCCTGACGTCAGAGCCATGTGTTGACAACTACAGGTGTGGTGATTGTCACCCTGACGTCAGAGCCATGTGTTGACAACTACAGGTGTGGTGTGATTGTCACCCTGACGTCAGAGACATGTGATGACAACTACAGGTGTGGTGTGATTGTCACCCTGACGTCAGAGCCATGTGTTGACAACTACAGGTGTGGTGTGATTGTCACCCTGACGTCAGAGCCATGTGTTGACAACTACAGGTGTGGTGTGATTGTCACCCTGACGTCAGAGCCATGTGTTGACAACTACAGATGTGGTGTGATTGTCACCCTGACGTCAGAGCCATGTGTTGACAACTACAGATGTGGTGTGATTGTCACCCTGACGTCAGAGCCATGTGTTGACAACTACAGGTGTGGTGATTGTCACCCTGACGTCAGAGCCATGTGTTGACAACTACAGGAGTGGTGTGATTGTCACCCTGACGTCAGAGCCATGTGTTGACAACTACAGGTGTGGTGATTGTCACCCTGACGTCAGAGCCATGTGTTGACAACTACAGGTGTGGTGATTGTCACCCTGACGTCAGAGCCATGTGTTGACAACTACAGGTGTGGTGATTGTCACCCTGACGTCAGAGCCATGTGTTGACAACTACAGGTGTGGTGTGATTGTCACCCTGACGTCAGAGCCATGTGATGACAACTACAGGTGTGGTGTGATTGTCACCCTGACGTCAGAGCCATGTGTTGACAACTACAGGTGTGGTGTGATTGTCACCCTGACGTCAGAGCCATGTGATGACAACTACAGGTGTGGTGTGATTGTCACCCTGACGTCAGAGCCATGTGTTGACAACTACAGGTGTGGTGTGATTGTCACCCTGACGTCAGAGCCATGTGTTGACAACTACAGGTGTGGTGATTGTCACCCTGACGTCAGAGCCATGTGTTGACAACTACAGGTGTGGTGTGATTGTCACCCTGACGTCAGAGCCACGTGATGACAACTACAGGTGTGGTGTGATTGTCACCCTGACGTCAGAGCCATGTGTTGACAACTACAGGTGTGGTATGATTGTCACCCTGACGTCAGAGCCATGTGTTGACAACTACAGATGTGGTGTGATTGTCACCCTGACGTCAGAGCCATGTGTTGACAACTACAGATGTGGTGTGATTGTCACCCTGACGTCAGAGCCATGTGTTGACAACTACAGGTGTGGTGATTGTCACCCTGACGTCAGAGCCATGTGTTGACAACTACATGAGTGGTGTGATTGTCACCCTGACGTCAGAGCCATGTGTTGACAACTACAGGTGTGGTGATTGTCACCCTGACGTCAGAGCCATGTGTTGACAACTACAGGTGTGGTGATTGTCACCCTGACGTCAGAGCCATGTGTTGACAACTACAGGTGTGGTGATTGTCACCCTGACGTCAGAGCCATGTGTTAACAACTACAGGTGTGGTGATTGTCACCCTGACGTCAGAGCCATGTGTTGACAACTACAGGTGTGGTGATTGTCACCCTGACGTCAGAGCCATGTGTTGACAACTACAGGTGTGGTGATTGTCACCCTGACGTCAGAGCCATGTGTTGACAACTACAGATGTGGTGTGATTGTAACCCTGACGTCAGAGCCATGTGTTGGCGGGTATCGCAACTGCGTTGGATTTTATCTTTAGAGGGGAAAACAATCTCACATCTGGCTCCCTCCTCCTCCTCTTCACACCTCTCTTATCATTAATTATCCTCCCCTCACAACTCTCCTCACCTCATCCCCACGACTCTCCACCTCTTCACACTCACCCTCTCTCCTTCCCGGCCTATCCCACACCTCCTCATCCCTAACAACCTCCTCGTCCATAGCAACCTCCTCATCGCTAGCAACCTCCTCATCCCTAGCAACCTCCTCATCCCTAACAACCTCCTCATCCCTAACAACCTCCTCATCCCTAACAACCACCTCACCCCTAGCAACCACCTCATCCCTAACAACCACCTCATCCCTAACAATCTCCTCATCCCTAACAACCACCTCATCCCTAACAACCTCCTCATCCCTAGCAACCTCCTCATCCCTAGCAACCACCTCATCCCTAGCAACCTCCTCATCCCTAGCAACCACCTCATCCCTAGCAACCACCTCATCCCTAACAACCTCCACATCCCTAGCAACCACCTCATCCTTAACAACCTCCTCATCCCTAGCAACCTCCTAATCCCTAGCAACCACCTCAACCTTAACAACCTCGTCATCCCTAGCAACCACCTCATCCCTAACAACCACCTCATCCCTAACAATCTCCTCATCCCTAACAACCTCCTCATCCCTAACAACCTCCTCATCCCTAACAACCTCCTCATCCCTATCACCCACCTCATCCCTAACAACCACCTCATCCCTAACAACCTCCTCATCCTTAGCAACCACCTCATCCCTAACAACCTCCTCATCCCTAACAACCTCCTCATCCCTAACAACCTCCTCCTCCCTAACAATCTCCTCATCCCTAGCAACCTCCTCATCCCTAGCAACCACCTCATCCCTAACAACCTCCTCATCCCTAGCAACCACCTCATCACTAGCAACCTCCTCATCCCTAGCAACCACCTCATCCCTAACAACCACCTCATCCATAACAATCTCCTCATCCCTAACAACCACCTCATCCCTAACAACCACCTCATCCCTAGCAACCTCTCATCCCTAGCAACTACCTCATCCCTAACAACCTCCTCATCCCTAGCAACCACCTCATCCCTAACAACCACCTCATCCCTAGCAACCACCTCATCCCTAACAACCTCCTCATCCCTAGCAACCTCCTCATCCTTAACAACCTCCTCATCCCTAGCAACCACCTCATCCATAACAACCTCCTCATCCCTAACAACCTCCTCATCCCTAACAACCTCCTCATCCCTAACAACCTCCTCATCCCTAACAACCTCCTCATCCCTAGCAACCACCTCATCCATAACAACCTCCTCATCCCTAGCAACCTCCTCATCCCTAACAACCTCCTCATCCCTAACAACCTCCTCATCCCTAGCAACCACCTCATCCCTAGCAACCCCCTCATCCATAACAACCACCTCATCCATAACAACCTCCTCACCCTAACAACCTCCTCATCCCTAGCAACCACCTCATCCTTAACAACCTCCTCATCCCTAACAACCTCCTCATCTCTAGCAACCACCTCATCCCTAACAACCTCCTCATCCCTAACAACCTCCTCATCCCTAACAACCTCCTCATCCCTAGCAACCACCTCATCCCTAGCAACCTCCTCATCCATACCAACCACATCATCCCTAACAACCTCCTCATCCCTAACAACCTCCTCATCCCTTGCAAGCACCTCATCCCTAACAACCACCTCATCCCTAACAACCACCTCATCCCTAACAACCTTCTCATCCCTAACAACCTCCTCATCCCTAGCAACCTCCTCACCCCTAACAATCACCTCATCCTTCACAACCTCCTCATCCCTAACAACCACCTCATCCCTAGCAACCACCTCATCCCTAGCAACCTCCTCATCCATAACAACCACCTCATCCCTAACAACCTCCTCATCCCTAACAACCTCCTCATCCCTAGCAACCACCTCATCCCTAACAACCACCTCATCCCTAACAACCACCTCATCCCTAGCAACCTCCTCATCCCTAGCAACCAACCTCATCGCTAGCAACCTCCTCATCCCTAGCAACCACCTCATCCCTAACAACCTCCTCATCCCTAGCAACCTCCTCATCCCTAGCAACCTCCTCATCCCTAACAACCACCTCATCCCTAACAACCTCCTCATCCCTAACAACCACCTCATCCATAACAACCACCTCATCCCTACCAACCTCCTCATCCCTAACAACCACCTCATCCCTAACAACCTCCTCATCCCTAACAACCACCTCATCTCTACCCCCAACGTTGCCCCCTCCTCCTCCTTCTCCATAGGAGATCTCTGATTGAGGCAGCTGCTCATTCGGGCGGTTGCCATGGCGCCCCGGGTGGTTGCCATGGCGACGCCGCTATCAGCGCGCCTCAGTCTACCCGGCAGGGCGCACTCGCGTGTCCGCCTCTCCACTCGATCAATTCCCAGTTATGGATGATTCTTTTTGCAAATTAAGCAGTGGAGAAATGGCCGCTTCCATCTGTCCCGGGCTGCCCGAGGGCGAAGTAAATACATTTAAATAAATAAATGCGCGGGGGGGGGGGGGGGGTCATTATTTATTTATTTATTCTCTCTCGCGTCCCCGAGAAATGAATCAGTCGGGGCAGGAGCCGGAGAGGAGTGGAAGCTATGGGGGCAGGGTGTGTGACTGTCTTCCACATTTTCATTATCCTCGTTGTTGTTGTTGTTGCAATGTACAAGACGCGTGCCTTGAGTTGACGGGTGAGTGAGATGCCGCGTGTGGTGGTGTGTCCGCGGGTTGCTGGCCTCCCCACCCGCTCGGATCGCCGTGCCGGCCTTCGTCGGTGCTAACCCGCTAACAGCGCTTGCCCCAACAGCCTCGTTGAAGGCTGCACGGAGAATCTTTGTCTTTGCATCAGTGTGCGTGTGTGTGCGTGTGTGTTGCTTGAGGTGTATGTGTTTAGAGAACTGCTTGACACATACACACACGCACATGTAACGTGAACTACATGAGCATGTACGTATGCATACATTTGCTGATCTCGTACAAGGAGCATAAACCATCATCACCACCATCACCACCATCATCATCACCACCACCACCATCACCACCATCATCATCACCACCACCATCACCACCACCACCACCATCATCATCATCACCATCACCACCATCATCACCACCACCATCACCACCACCATCACCACCACCATCATCACCACCATCATCACCACCATCATCACCACCACCACCACCACCATCATCACCACCATCATCATCACCACCACCATCACCATCACCACCATCACCATCACCACCACCACCACCATCACCACCACCACCATCACCATCACCACCACCACCACCATCATCATCACCACCACCACCATCATCACCACCACCACCACCATCATCATCACCACCATCACCACCATCACCACCACCACCATCATCACCATCACCACCATCACCACCACCACCATCATTACCACCATCACCACCACCACCATCATTACCACCATCACCATCACCACCATCATCACCACCATCACCATCACCACCACCACCACCACCATCACCACCATCACCACCACCATCATCATCATCACCATCACCACCACCATCATCATCACCACCACCACCACCATCATCGCCACCATCACCACCACCACCATCACCATCATCACCACCACCATCACCATCACCACCATCATCATCACCATCACCACCACCATCATCATCACCACCACCATCACCACCACTACCACCATCATCATCACCACCACCATCACCACCACCATCATCACCACCATCATCACCACCATCATCACCACCATCATCACCACCATCATCACCACCACCATCACCATCATCACCACCACCATCATCACCACCACCACCATCACCACCACCACCACCATCACCACCACCACCACCATCATCACCACCACCATCACCACCACCATCACCACCACCATCACCACCATCACCACCATCACCACCACCACCATCATCACCATCACCACCATCACATGAACTGCGGTGGTCATCCTCGCAGCAGCAGCAGCGGCAGCTGCGGCGGCTTCTGGCTGCTCGACATCGAACAAAGACGCCGGTCACCGCATCGCGCGGCGCTTTCAGATGCGCTCCTGTGGCCGTCTGGAACGCTCTTCCCACCGATATTAGGAAGTCGCTGGGAGCTATTTCACTAGAACATCATCATCTATATTGACAAACTAATTTCTTTAGAACGGCTTGTTGTTGTTGTGTTTAGTGTTGTTTGTCCTTCCCCCGCACCTCCGCTTAGCGCGGTTGGCTACGTACGGTGCGAAGGAAGTTCAACACAAACATAAACAATAGACACGTTCATTGTGCTGCTGATACTGCTGATGTTTCGTCGACAGTGGCGCACAAGTAAAGACACAACACCATTTCATCGCAACTCGGGCAATGCCCCTTCTTCATAGCACACACATCGCATGTGCTATCACGAAGGACTACGGCCCGTAACGTCGCCGATTATATTAGTTTCATTTCAAGACCAGACAGTGTTATTCTTATTACTATTGTTACTGACGAACGTTTTGAGTTATTGTTGGTGTTATACGTACACGTATGTGTGCCCGTTAAGAGAGTCATTAGCCAGTAATATAATTATAACGCGACGTAGCGAGGCGTAAGGCGTGCAAGCCGGGTGAGCTATGCACGCGTGATTGCTTCCTGCAGCTATTCCTCCCTTCCCCGTCTCTCATGAATCTCCCCCTACCTCATTTTTACTCATTTTGCTCTCTCTCTCTCTCCCCTCTCTCTCTCTCTGCTGTATCTCCCCTTACCTCCCCCTCTCTCTCTCTGTTGTATCTCCCCTTACCTCCCCTCTCTCTCTGTGCTGCATCTCCCCTTACCTCCCCATCTCTCTCTGCTGTATCTCCCCTTACCTCCCCCTCTATCTCTGTGCTGTATCTCCCCTTACCTCCCCCTCTATCTCTCTGTGCTGTATCTCCCCTTACCTCCCCTCTCTCTCTCTCTGTGTTGTATCTCCCCTTACCTCCCCCTCTCTCTCTCTCTGCTGTATCTCCCCTTACCTCCCCATCTCTCTCTCTCTGCTGTATCTCCCCTAACCTCCCCCTCTCTCTATCTCTGTTGTATCTACCCTTACCTCCCCCTCTCTCTCTCTGTGCTGTATCTCCCCTTACCTCCCCCTCTTTCTCTCTCTGCTGTATCTCCCCGTTATCTGCACTCTCCTCTCTCCCATTCTTTTTACCTCCCGGGAGATCGAATCGAGTGCACGTAAATAAATAAACAAACGCATAAACAATCTCTCCGCCCAGCGCACACCGGACTCTTAACAACAGATAACGAATTGCAGCTGAGCTCTCGGTCGGTTAAATAAAGGTTCTCGGCTGGTTAAATAAAGGCCACTGAATCGAAATGAAAATCACATTGACCTCTCTCTGATTGGCGAGGCCAGTGATGGTCCTAGGAATCCCATTAAGGGTCAGGGGGCGGGGGGCGGGGAGTGGGGGATTTGGCCGGGTGGGGCCTGGGGGATTTATGGGAGGGGCTATTGGGGGCTGAGGGGGGGATGGGTCAGCCCTAATTACAGGAGGAGGTGGCGGGGACTTGAGGGGGTACTGAATGTGACAGCGACTGTGGAAGGCAGGCCGAGGTCTGGGTACAGGATAGAGGAGGAGGCGTTTTAAATTGGGGTGGCAATGATATTGGTCAAAAGAGTTTTGTTCTTCTTGGGAAAATGTTGTGGAATTCGTCAGACAAAGCGACTAAAGTGTGCATGTTGGACTTGTGTGGCGTCGTGCGTGGGCAACCTTGCTCGGCGCAGGTTCGGGGGGTAGGACAACAAACATCGCGTCTGAAGAAATGACGACGTCTTATCACGTGCGTAACAAGACGTCGTCATCAATCATGCGCCATGATCTACCCACTGCTGGACGAAGGATCCTGTCGCATGCCGTCACCACCGCTCTTCTTGGGATCTCGTGTAGAGCGCTCCAGGGGGACTCGAGGAAGAGTTTGGTGTGGACCGTGGGGGAGTGGGGGGTTGTAGTGGGGGGGTTGTAGTGGGGGGGTCTAGTGGGGGGGTCTAGTGGGGGGGTGTAGACAGAGAGATGTGGTGTGGACTCTGTAAGGTTCTAGAGACGGTCTGTGGGGTCTGAGGTGGGGGTGGTGACTGAGCCGCCTCCACCCACGCCCTCTCCCATCCCTGTCTCCCGGAGTAGCCTCGGATGATGATGGTGGTGATGATGGTGGTGATGGTGATGATGATGTTAATAATGGTGGTTGTGGTGGTGGTGATGATGGTGATAGTGGTGGTGATGTTGATGGTGGTGTTTGTGGTGGTTGTGATGATGATGGTAGTGGTGGTAGTGAAGATGATGGTGGTGGTGATGGTGGTCGTGGTGGTGGTGATGATGATGATGGTGATGTGGTGATTATGATGGTGATGGTGGTAGTGATGATGATAATGGTGGTCGTGGTGGTGATGATAATGGTGGTGGTGATAGTGGTAGTGGTGATAATGATGATGGTGGCGGTGGTGATGATGATTATGGTGGCGGTAGTGGTGATGATAATGGTGGTGATGATAATGGTGGTGGTGGTGGTGATGATGATAATGGTGGTGGTGGTGATGATAATGGTGGTGGTGATGATAATGGTGGTGGCGGTAGTGGTGATGATAATCGTGGTGGCGGTAGTGGTGATGATAATGGTGGTGGTGATGATGGTGGTAGTGGTGGTGGTGATGATAATGGTGGTGGTGATAATGGTGGTGATGATAATGGTGGTGGTGATGATGATGGTAGTGATGGGGATGATGATGGTGGCAGTATTGGTGGTGGTGGTGATGATAATGGTGGTGGTGGTGATGATGGTGGCGGTAGTGGTGGTGGTGATAATAATGGTGGTGGTGGTGGTGGTGATGATAATGGTGGTGGTGATGATGGTGGTGGTGGTGGTGATGATAATGGTGGTGGTAATGATGGTGGTGGTGGTGATGATAATGGTGGTGGTGATGATAATGGTGGTGGTGATGATAATGGTGGTGGTGGTGATGATAATGGTGGTGGTGATGATAATCGTGGTGGTGGTGATGATAATGGTGGTGGTGGTGGTGATGATAATGGTGGTGGTGGTGATGATGATAATGGTGGTGGTGGTGATGATAATGGTGGTGGTGATGATAATGGTGGTGGTGGTGGTGGAGATGATAATGGTGGTGGTGATGATAATGGTGGTGGTGGTGATGATAATGGTGGTGGTGATGATAATGGTGGTGGTGATGATAATGGTGGTAGTGGTGGTGATGATAATGGTGGTGGTGGTGGTGATGATAATGGTGGTGGTGGTGGTGATGATAATGGTGGTGGTGATGATAATGGTGGTGGTGATGATAATGGTGGTGGTGGTGGTGATGATAATGGTGGTGGCGGCACGCGGCGCAGTTGGCATTCGCTGGCAGCGAGGCGGCCGTGGCAGGCGGCGCGCACAGAATTCCACCACCGGGCGCCAATTCGGCCCCGCCCGCTCGAGCCAAGGGCGAGCGGGCGGCGACCCCAACAGAGCGAGCCCCGCGATAGAGAGTTAAATAAATAAATACACTCTCACACACAAAAACAGACAAAGATCCCCCGTATAGCCTTGACAGACTGTTGGGGCAAGTGCTGTTAGCGAGCACCTATGAAGGCCGGAACGGTGCACGAGGAGGTGGGTGGTCAGCACCACGCCCAACCGCCTTAGTCTCCCCAGTGGCGATGTTTACACACCGCACCAGGTACTCATTTGATGCTGAGTCGACCTAGGGGAGGCACAGGACCGGTTCAGAAAATCGTCATGGGTGTTGGCCGTGAGCGGGAATTGAACCCGGTTCGCCGGGTTCGTAGCGCAGCGCGCTAACTGCTACACGACCGCTCCCCACTCTCACTCACACAGACACACTCACTCACGCACAATCACACTCACACACACTCACACACATATTCATACACACACTCACGCACAATCACACACACACACTCACACACACAAACACACTCACACACACATTCACACACACACTCACGCACATTCACACACACACACTCACACACACTCACACACACTCACTCACACATTCACACGCACACTCACGCACAATCACACACACACGCACAATCACACATTCACACACACACTCACGTACAATCACACACTCACACACACACTCTCACACACACGCACTCACACACACGCACACACACGCACTCACCTCACGTAGCAACAAGAGAAACAGCAAGAGTTAAACAACACGACATAAAAGTTTTAGTTTGGGCTCATTTGAAGTGAGGTGGTGGTGCGCGGTGGTGGGTGAGGGTGGAGGGGTGGGTGAGGGTGGAGGGGTGGGTGGAGGGTGAGGGTGGAGGGGTGGGTGAGGGTGGAGGGGTGGGTGAGGATGGGTGGTGAGTGAGACAGGGTGGAGTGACCCGGGCTTTGGCCATCAACTCGCGATTTAATCAAGGGAAACGCATGTGTCTTCTGTGATCCGCTCAGTCCATGAGTCTCTATGTGAGTCTGATTCCCTACGTGAGTCTCTGAATCTTTCTCTGGACGCCTATGAGTCTCTGTTTAAGTCTACGAGTCGCGACGTTCGACTGTTAGTCCACACTCACGTGGATGAGTCTCCCATAAGCGGTGGGAGACGATCATCGCCCTACCCGATCTAATCAGCGACAACTCAAGCCCAGATTCAAACCGAGATCCTCAGCTGTGCTGCCTCTGTGTCTCGGACACGGCCGTCACGTAAGGTTGCACTCATCACGCGCGCACAAAGCGCTTGCCGCAAATTGACCACAATACCTCGCTTATCTCGTGCAAGGAGCATAAACCACCACCATCATCACCACCACCATCATCATCACCATCACCACCATCATCATCACCATCACCACCATCACCATCATCACCACCACCACCATCATCATCATCACCACCACCATCACCACCATCACCACCACCACCATCACCACCACCATCACCACCACCACCATCATCACCACCACCACCACCACCATCATCACCACCACCATCATCACCATCACCACCACCATCACCACCATCATCACCACCATCATCACCACCACCACCATCACCACCACCATCATCACCACCATCACCACCACCATCACCACCATCATCACCACCATCACCACCATCACCACAAACACCACCATCATCATCACCACCACCATCACCACCATCACCACCACCATCACCACCATCACCACCACCATCACCACCATCACCACCACCATCACCACCATCATCACCACCATCACCACCATCACCACAAACACCACCATCATCATCACCACCACCATCACCACCATCACCACCACCATCACCACCATCACCACCACCACCACTACCACCACCATCACCATCATCACCATCACCACCACCATCACCACCATCACCACCACCATCACCACCACCATCACCACCATCACCACCACCACCATCACCACCATCATCACACGAACTGCGGTGGTCATCCTCGCAGCAGCGGCAGCTGCGGCAGCTTCTGGCTGCTCGACATCGAACAAAGACGCCGGTCACCGCATCGCGCGGCGCTCTCAGATGCGCCCTGCGGCCGTCTGGAACGCTCTTCCCACCGATATTAGGAAACCGCTGGGAGCTGTGTACTTTACATCTAAAATGAAAACTAATATCTTTAGAACTGCTTTTGGTGTTTAGTTTGTTGTCCTGCACCCCCCCCCCCATCTCCGATTAGCACGGTTGATTACGTACGGTGCCAAAGAAGTTCCACGTACATACATGAACGCGAACTGAATATTGAATTACCAAAGTGCATTTTCTAAAGTGCACCCAAAACAAAAGGGGGAAACACCGAGCTCCGCCCACGCGCCGTGTGATTGGACGGCGGTTATCGCCAACGCCCCCGCCCCCTACCCAACTCGCCACGCCCCGCCCTCGTTAACACTGCGACCAATTAGGATGTTGAGCCAATCACGCAAACAAAAAACTGGACGACGTTTCGCGACGAAGTAATCGCCACTCAACCACTCTGTCTCTCCGACCTCTGTATGTCATTGCTGTGAAAAGAGGTCATTGCTCCGAAACGTCGACTATTATATAATGCTTCCTTTTCAGGCCACACATACGGTGTTGTTAAAGACACGGAACGTGTTTGCGTTGTTGTTGTTGTTTGTGCATGTGCACCACTTCCATCACAGCAGCAGCAGCAGCATCGCCGCAAGATAATTCGCTTGAACCGATCACACGCGAGTGAGTGCGAGAGTGCCGACAGACTATGTTGTGGGTGTCCTTTGTTGATTCTGTTGTGAGAGATGGGGGGGGGGGTGCTGTAAGGGGGGGGGGGGCTATGGAGCTAATTGCCTCGAGAGGCAATGCGCATGCGCACGCCTGCGGCTCAGTCAGTTCGCAGCGGATGAAAATAAATCATCAGTAGCAAAATCAGCAGCAAAATTATCGGCAGCAGCAAAATCATCGGCAGCAGCCATCAATTAGCATCTACAGTAGCAACAGCAGCAGCTGTAAATGCATGATCAATATTGAAACACCATCGTCAAGTTTAAATCATCGTTCTTTATTCATCACCATCAACATTCAATCAACCATCATCAACATCGTCATCATCATCATCGTCATCTCAACATCATCATCGCCATCATCATCATCATCGTCATCATCATCATCGTCATCATCATCGTCATCATCATCGTCATCATCAACATCATCATCATCATCGTCATCATCAACATCATCAGCATCGTCATCATCAACATCATCGTCATCATCATCATTATATCGCACTGGAACTGCCTCGTCCCTCCGCTGTCCTCTTCCCGCCTCCTCCATCCCCCAAAAGTCGCCCCCTCCCCCCTCCCCGTCATGATCATCATCAACCCTCCGTACCCATCCCTCCTCCTCCCCCACCCACCCACACACTCACTCACTTCCCCTCCTCCCCCTGTCCTCCTTCTCAGCCCCATCTGCCAACCTAAACAAACCCCGCTCCCGTGCCAAGGGCTCCTCCACGAGGGAGGGGGCGGGGGGAGGGGCAGTGGGCGAGGGGCGGGGGGCGTGGGGGAGGGGCGAGGCAGATCGTTCAACGGTTGAGGCCAGCGTTGTCAAAGTTTCAGGGAATAAGGGGGAGAGAGAATGTGAGAGAGAGTGAGAGTGTGAGAGAGAGTGTGAGAGAGAGTGTGAGTGTGTGAGAAAGAGTGTGAGTGTGTGGGTGGGAGTGTGAGTGTGGGTGAGTGTGTGGGTGGGAGTGTGAGAGTGTGAGTGTGTGTGAGAAAGAGTGTGAGTGTGTGGGTGGGAGTGTGAGTGTGGGTGAGTGTGTGGGTGGGAGTGTGAGTGTGGGTGAGTGTGTGGGTGGGAGTGTGAGAGTGTGAGAGTGTGAGAGAGAGAGTGTGAGAGAGTGTGGGTGTGAGAGTGTGAGAGAGAGTGTGAGTGTGTGGGTGGGAGTGTGAGTGTGGGTGATTGTGTGGGTGGGAGTGTGAGAGTGTGAGAGAGAGTGTGTAGATGGGAGTGTGAGAGTGTGAGAGAGAGTGTGAGTGTGTGAGAGAGGGTGTGAGTGTGTAGGTGGGAGTGAGAGAGTGTGAGACGGTGTGAGTGTATGGGTAGGAGTGTGAGAGTGTGAGAGAGAGTGTGAGTGTGTGGGTGGGAGTGTGAGTGTGGGTGAGTGTGTGGGTGGGAGTGTGAGAGTGTGAGAGAGCGTGTGAGAATGTCGGTGGGAGTGTGTGAGAGTGTGAGAGAGAGTGTGAGTGTGTAGATGGGAGTGTGAGGGTGTGAGAGAGAGTGTGAGTGTGTGAGAGAGAGTGTGAGTGTGTAGGTGGGAGTGAGAGAGTGTTAGAGGGTGTGAGTGTGTGGGTGGGAGTGTGAGAGTGTGAGAGAGAGTGTGAGTGTGTGGGTGGGAGTGTGAGAGAGTGTGAGTGTGTGGGTGGGAGTGAGAGAGAGTGAGAGAGTGTGCGTGTGTGGGTGGGAGTGTGAGAGTGAGAGAGAGTGTGAGTGTGTGGGAGTGTGAGAGTGTGAGTGTGTGGGTGGAGTGTGAGAGAGTGAGAGAGAGGTGTGAGTGTATGGGTGGGAGTGTGAGAGTGTGAGTGTGTGGGTGGGAGTGTGAGAGAGTGAGAGAGAGTGTGAGTGTATGGGTGGGAGAGAGTGTGAGTGTGTGGGTGGGAGTGTGAGAGAGTGTGAGAGTGTGGGTGGGAGTGTGAGAGAGTGTGAGAGTGTGGGTATGTGGGTGGGAGTGTGAGAGTGTGGAAAGTGTGGGTGGGAGTGTGAGAGAGAGGGTGAGAGAGTGTGAGTGTGTGGGTGGGAGTGTGAGAGTGTGGGTATGTGGGTGGGAGTGCGAGTGAGAGAGTGGCAGCGTGCACCGCACGTGGGAGCTGTGAGCGCGCGAGGAGCGTGAGTGGACGGGCCGTAGAGTGAGTGAGGAGGAGGACGTGAGAGCCGGAGAGTCGTAGCGTGAGAGCGAGAGGGAGAGGGGGAGAGAGAGAGAGAGGGGGAGAGAGAGCGAGAGAGAGAGGGGGAGAGAGAGAGAGGGGGGGAGAGAGAGCGAGAGAGAGAGGGAGAGAGAGAGGGAGAGAGAGGGGGAGAGAGAGAGCGAGAGAGAGAGGAGGGGGAGAGAGAGAGCGAGAGAGAGAGGGGGGGGAGATAGAGGGGGGGAGAGAGAGGGGGTGGGCAGAGTGCCCGTGTGCCGGAGCGCGCTCTGCCAACTCGCACCTCCCGCGGGGCCTCGTGTCGCGTGTGCTCGCGTGTCCGTGTTCTCATGCCAGCCCCGGGGCGAGGTGGGGGGCGGTAGGGAGTGGGGGGCTGTGCGGGAGGAGGGGCGGTAGGAGGGGGGGCTGTATCGGAACGCGATCGGCCTCTGCAGCTCCGCAGACAAACCCCTCCCCTCGCCAACGCAACCCATCGTCTTCATCGTCACGGACATCATCATCAGCAGCATCGTTGTAGTTTCCATGAGCACCATCACTGTCGTCGTCATTGCCACCAGCACTACTGCGGTCGTGCGTATGTGTGTTGAACTTCTTTCACACCGTACGTAGCCAACCGTGCATTTCGGGGTGCGGGGGAAGGACAACAATACTAAACACAAACAAACAGTTCTAAAGAAATGAGTTTGTCAATCTAAATGATGATGTTCAAGTGAAATGGCTCCCAGCGGCTTCCTAATATCGGTGGGAAGAGCGTTCCAGACGGCCACAGGAGCGCATCTGAAAGCGCCGCGCGATGCGGTGACCGGCGTCTTTGTTCGATGTCGAGCAGCCAGAAGCCGCCGCAGCTGCCGCTGCTGCTGCTGCGAGGATGACCACCGCAGTTCATGTGATGGTGGTGATGGTGGTGGTGATGGTGGTGGTGATGATGGTGGTGGTGATGGTGGTGGTGGTGATAGTGGTGGTGGTGATGGTGGTGGTGATGGTGATGGTGGTGGTGATGGTGGTGGTGGTGGTGATGGTGATGGTGGTGATGGTGATGGTGGTGATGATGGTGGTGATGGTGATGGTGGTGATGATGGTGATGGTGGTGATGGTGATGGTTGTGGTGGTGGTGGTGGTGGTGATGGTGGTGGTGGTGATGGTGGTGATGGTGGTGGTGGTGGTGATGATGGTGATGATGGTGATGATGGTGGTGGTGGTGGTGATGATGGTGGTGATGATGGTGGTGGTGGTGATGATGGTGGTGGTGATGGTGGTGATGGTGATGGTGGTGATGGTGGTGATGGTGGTGATGATGGTGGTGGTGATGATGGTGATGATGATGATGGTGATGATGATGGTGATGATGGTGATGGTGGTGATGGTGGTGATGATGGTGATGATGATGGTGATGATGATGGTGATGATGGTGCTTTGTAGTCGTCTGCGCTCTGAATGCCCCCCCCCCCGTGTGTTCAGTGTACAGCGTGAGACGACTCACTGCAACCTCACTGCCGCTGCTGCGCGATGTTCGAGCCTCTTCGCAGACGTTTCACCAGCTCAGTAGAACATGCAAGGCAGAGAGAGCTGTGCCGTGGAGCTGACAATGTGGGAACAATGTGGGAACATTGTCTCTCGTGATGACGTTCAGAGTTGCCCGTCCGTAAATGTTCTTATTTCCCTTCAGTGCATTGTATCGTTCCGTGTTTTGACCTGATTTTATTTTTGTATTTGAACAAAATGTTAATAACCCCCCCCCCCCAACCTTCAGTGTGTGGGTGATATTAGATTTTAAATAAAACCATTAAACGGATTATTATTATAAACGCCTTGTAACCCGCTGCGGGTCTTTGTCTGCTGCTTACCGGCTTTTACGTCACACTCCACCGAGGTGGCGAATTACTCGGTCCACTGATGCTAGCGGGAGACTGTGCAGCCGCAGCAGTAGTAGAAGCAGTAGCAGTAGAAGCAGTGGTAGCAGAAGAAGCAGTAGCAGTAGAAGCAGGAGCAGTATAAGCACAAGTAGTTGAAGAAGCAGTATCAGTAGAAGCAGTAGTAGAAGCAGCAGTAGCAGTAGAAGCAGTAGCAGTATAAACACAAGTAGTTGCAGAAGCAGTATCAGTAGAAGCAGTAGTAGAAGCAGCAGTAGCAGAAGAAGCAGTAGTAGAAGCAGTAGCAGTAGAAGCAGCGAAACAGCAGGAGCTGTATCAGTAGAAGCAGTAGTAGACGCAGTAGCAGTAGAAGCAATAGTAGAAGCAGTATCAGTAGAATCAGTAGCAGTAGAAGCAGTAGTAGAAGTAGTAGAAGCAGCAGTAGCAGTAACATCTGTTGAAGCAGACGCAGCAGTCGAAGCAGCAGGAGCTGTAGCAGGAGTAGAAGTAGAAGAAGCGATGGGGATCTCTTGACTGAGCCGGCCCTCTGCGTGAAGGCAAAGCAACCTCCACGGGCAAGATGCTTTGGTCCAAATGCGAAATATTGATTGCAGTTTTCGAATAATTAACTTGTCATCATCATCATCATTGTTGTGCTGATGACTCGCGGAGGCTTTCATCCAGCAGTGGCTAGATCACACCTGACGACGATGATGGCATCGAGACCCATATACTGGCATCGAGACGCACAGACTGACATCGAGACCCATAGACTGACATCGAGACCCACAGACTGACATCGAGACTCATAGACTGACATCGAGACTCATAGACTGACATCGAGACTCATAGACTGACATCAAGACCCATAGACTGACATCGAGACTCATAGACTGACATCGAGACCCATAGACTGACATCGAGACCCACAGACTGACATCGAGACCCACAGACTGACATCGAGACTCATAGACTGACATCGAGACCCATAGACTGACATCGAGACTCATAGACTGACATCGAGACTCATAGACTGGCATCAAGACCCACAGACTGACATCGAGACTCATAGACTGACATCGAGACTCATAGACTGACATCGAGACCCACAGACTGACATCGAGACTCATAGACTGACATAGAGACCCATAGACTGACATCAAGACACAAAGACTGACATCGAAACCCATAGACTGACATCGAGACCCATAGACTGACATCGAGACCCACAGACTGACATCGAGACCCATAGACTGGCATCGAGACCCATAGACTGACATCGAGACTCATAGACTGACATCGAGACTCATAGACTGACATCGAAACCCACAGACTGACATCGAGACTCATAGACTGGCATCGAGACCCATAGACTGGCATCGAGACCCATAGACTGACATCGAGACCCACAGACTGACATCGAGACTCATAGACTGGCATCGAGACTCATAGACTGACATCGAGACTCATAGACTGGCATCAAGACCCACAGACTGACATCGAGACTCATAGACTGACATCGACACCCATAGACTGACATCGAGACCCACAGACTGACATTGAGACTCATAGACTGACATCGAGACTCATAGACTGACATCGAGACCCATAGACTGACATCGAGACCCATAGACTGACATCGAGACCCATAGACTGACATCGACACCCATAGACTGACATCGAGACTCATAGACTGACATCGAGACCCATAGCCTGACATCGAGACTCATAGACTGACATCGAGACCCATAGACTGACATCGAGACCCATAGACTGACATAGAGACCCATAGACTGACATCGAGACCCACAGACTGACATCGAGACCCATAGACTGACACCGAAACTCATAGACTGACATCGAGACCCATAGACTGACATCGAGACTCATAGACTGACATCGAGACCCATAGACTGACATCAAGACCCAAAGACTGACATCGAGACCCATAGACTGACATCGAAACTCATAGACTGACATCGAGACCCATAGACTGGCATCGAGACTCATAGACTGGCATCGAGACTCATAGACTGACATCGAGACCCATAGACTGACATCGAAACTCATAGACTGGCATCGAGACCCACAGACTGACATCGAGACCCACAGACTGACATCAAGACTCATAGACTGACATCGAGACTCATAGACTGACATCGAGACCCACAGACTGACATCGAGACCCATAGACTCATGTTTTACTTGGTGTTGTCCGCCTGTAACTTCCCACTGCTGCTAGGCAAATAGCTCAGCATCCGACTCACAATATTTATTTAGACTGCAGGAGGTATCCGATGAGAGTGCAAAGTACCGCGAAGGTAAGCAAGTAGCAAAAATGTAATAAATACATTAAGTATATGAGTACAAATTGCAAAAATATACTAATTCCTGCCAATTTTTCAACAATAAACCTCCCCGGATTGCATTCCATCGCTGACTTTCCTTGCGAACAACATTCATCAGCACTACGAGAGGAATACATTGCAGAAATCACAGGCGACGTTTCGGGCAATGGCCCTGCTATGGGTGAGGACGCGGAGTTCTGGGTTATATTTTTTTCTCGTACACGAATTACCATAGCAACGGATTGCACTTTGTCAGTGGTGGAGTCACAGAGCGGGAATCAAAACCGTTTCTCTCTCTCTTGCCTCTCTTCTAACTCTCCCTGCTCTCTCCTCTCTCTGTCGTCTCTCTCTCTCCTAAATGTCCCTTCTCTCTCCTTTCCCTTCGCTCTCCTCGCTGTCACTCATTGTCTCACCTCCCTCTCTCTCCTCTCGCTCTCCCTTCTCTCTCCCCTCTCTCTCTCTCATTGTGTCATCTCTCCCCCCTCTCTCTCTCTCCTCTCTCGCTCTCCCCTGGGGGTACCCGCATCACGTCTTTATTTTGTTCATTATAAATGTATGTACATTTATATATTTATATACAGCTGGTGTGTGTGTGCACATATATAATAGAGTATATCTGGTATATGGCATAGATATATATTCCAGATGTGTGTATATATGTAACAGCTATATTGTCGATTATTCAATCCTGATAACCGTACCGCTGTGGAAGGTGTCTCCAGTAGCAAAGCGAGGATTAAAGTGTTTGTGAGAGATGCATTTTAATGTACGGCCGGAACACGTACACAGACAAAGATCCCCCGTAGAGTCTCAACAGCCTGTTGGGGCAAGTGCTGCTAGCGAGCACCTATGAAGGCACACGAGGGGGTGGGTCGGCCTGGGTACACCGATTCGGATGAATTGACCGTCATTGGAATCGCCGGATACCGTGGCGCAGTGAGCCAACCACTGCGCCACCGCTCCCCGCACACACGAACGCATACGTGCATGTGTACACGTATCGTATACGAGACGTGTACAACACAAAGACAAAGATCCCCCGTGTAGCCTTAACAGCATTTTGGGGCAAGTGCTGTTAGCGAGCACCTATGAAGGTCGGCACGGCACACGAAGGAGTGGGTGACCAGCACCGCGCCCGACCGCCTTTGTATGCACACACACACACATAGAGACAGACTAGCATATATATACACACACGTGAGTACACACACACACATAGAGACAGACCAGCATATATATATACACACACTTGAGTACACACACACACACATAGAGACAAACCAGCATATATATACACACACACTTGAGTACACACACATATAGAGACAGACCAGCACATATATATACACACACATAAAGAGACAGACCAGCATATATATATACACACACACGTGAGTACACACACACATATATAGAGACAGACCAGCACATATATACACACACGTGAGTACACACACACACATAGAGACAGACCAGCATATATATACACACACATAGAGACAGACCAGCATATATATACACACACACACGTGAGTAAACACACACATATATAGAGACAGACCAGCATATATATACACACACGTGAGTACACACACACATATAGAGACAGACCAGCATATATATACACACGTGAGTACACACACACATAGAGACAGACCAGCATATATATACACACACACGTGAGTATACACACACACATAAAGAGACAGACCAGCATATATATACACACACACGTGAGTACACACACACATAAAGAGACAGACCAGCATATAAAACACACCTGAGTATGCACAACAACAACAACAACCGCCATTCACCACTAAGTGGCGGTGACGTCACCACGACGCTTGTGCCAGGCTATGTGCACCCTGAGGCCACGTGAAGTGAGTATGCACACACACGTACACACGTGCACGTACACATACGGGATACATATACAGAGTATGCGAGATGGTGCACTGGTCAGCGCACTGCGCTGTGATCCAGGCCACCTGAGTTCGAATCACGGCCACGCTACTATATGATACCTGAACGGCTTTTATCAGCCCGGACTGACCATCGTGGTGAAGTATGGTGGATTCGTCACGTATGTAGCAGATGTATATTGTGTAATATTTAATCATCGCACATATTACGGACTGTAGAGGTAAGTGATGTTCGCGGGCACCTTTTAAGGTTGGCACGAGAGGGGACGCGCGGTTCGATCAGCACCGCGCCCGGCCGCCTTTGTCTCCCCAGTGCTGACGACCTCGAGTAGGTGCTGTACCGGTTCTGATGCTATCCGTGGCCGACAAGCGAATTCAGTGGCCGACAAGCGAATTCAGTATATTTTTGGGGGCAATAAAACAGGTGTTAAGATGTTAAAAGACCAAGCAGAAACCCTTTGCAAGTAATCATGTCCGCATTAACCACATGCGCTACCTGTGGTGGGCATGCAATGCCAGAGAGGGTAACACCTTTTCTTATATTTTGAACCCAGCAAAAAAAGGTCCCATATTGTAACGGGATTCAAGTCGCCCTAATTATTGTGCAGTGCCCAAACACAAGTTGCCACCGATCCCAAACACAAAGATACCCCCCCCCCACCGTATAGCCTCAGCAGACTGTCGGGGAAAGTGCTGTTCGCGAGCACCTATTAAGGCGAGGAACAGAGGGAAGGCCCAGGCCCGTTTCAGATAATCGTCACTGATGTTGGCCGTGAGCGAGAATCGAACCCGCCAATCACAATACCCCCCCCCCCCCGCCATACACTACTTTACATGTATATATGCAAACATACACCTCAAGACAACCCCTTCGCAACAATGTTAATAGTAGGCTCATTAATAATTGTGAATAAAAATGGAGTTGTGTATTTTGTCGTGTTTCCACAGGGTTTAAATAGAGAGCTCGAGCCGGGGGATGGAGTCACAGCGAGATCTTTGGAGCGAGGCGAGTTTGCCGGTCTGTGTCTGTGCGCTAACCACTGCGCCACCGCTCCCCGTGTCTGTGTGTACATGGGGAGCGGTGGCGCAGTGGTTAGCGCACTGCGCCACGAACCCTGCGTTCCGAGTTCGACTCCCGTTCACGGCCAATATCGGTGACGAATATCTGAACTGGTCCTGGGCCTCCCCTAGGTCGACTCAGTTTCAAATGAGTAGCTGGTGCAGTGTGTAAACGTCACCACTGGGGAGACAAAGGCGGCCGGGCGTGGTTCTAGACACCCACTTCCTCGTGTGACGTTCCGGTCTTCATAGGTGCTCGCTAACAACCCTTGTCCCAACAGCCGGTTAAGGCTATAGGAGGGATCCTTTTCTTTGTGTACGTGGGTGTATATATGTGTATATATATATACACGTACACATTACTATGTAAATACAGCACATTGTATGGAGCAATACGGTACCAGCAAGGAGGTACGTGGGGTTTGTGCCGTGGCCCTGGGTGCGTTCCCTGGTTCGCAGATTCGAGATTTATCCACTTACAGTGCGCGGTGGTGATGATGGATACAGTGCAGGCGAGAACCGCATTGCGGCAATCCTCGATCCCCCACGACCCCTCCCCTCTCCTCTCCCTCTCCTCGCTCTTTCCTCGCTCTCTCTCTCCCCTCTTCCCCATTGCTCTCCCGTCTCTCCTCCCTCTCATCCTCCCCTGATCCGTTCTCTCTCCATCTCCTCGCCCCTCTCTACTCTCTCTACAATCTCCCATCTCTCTCCCGCTCTCCCATCTCTCTCTCCTTTATCTCCTCACGTTGCCTCCATCTCTCCGCCTCCTCTCCATGTAGTCACAATCTCCATAATTCGTCATCCGTTCCGCTAATATTCGCGCCCTCTCTCCCCCCTCTCTCTTACAGCTCCCCCGCTGTGTCTCGCTCTCCCCGCCATCTCTCCCTCTGTCCATGCAACTCTGCCTCCACCAATCTCCCTTTAGCCTCTCTCCATCGCTATGTTTGCATATCTCGCCCGTATTTGTCTATCTCGCTCCATCTCTCTCTCCACGCATCATCTATCCGCTATCGCCTTCGCGTCTATCTCGTCTCTCTCCCCGTCTCTGCTGATCCCTCCCCTTCTCAGATAGCCAGAAGGATGGCTATTGTTTAATGAGACTCGCAATCGCATGTTTCCAAAGTCGGAAATTAAATCAACAGCACGAGTGTACACACGCCGTATCGTAACATGTGTGTGTGTACATGCACGTGTGCAGTATGTGCGGGGAGCGGTGGCGCAGCGGTTAGCGCTACGCTGCGCTACAAACCCGGCGACCAAGGCGACCCGAGCTCGATTCCCGCTCGCGGCCAACACCATTGACGATTATCTGAGCCTCGAATGAGTGCCTGTTGCGGTGCGTAAACATCGCCACTGGGGAGACAAAGGCGGACTGGCGTGGTGTTGGCCACCCACCCCCTCGTGTGCCGTGCCGGCCTTCATAGGTGCTCGCTAACAGCACTTTCCCCAACAGTCTGTTCAGGCTACACGGGGGGAAGGGGATCTTTGTTTTTGGAAGTGGGCGTGCAACCCTTTGGGGCATTCGTCCACTGCTGGATGAAGGCCTCCCCCGCGCCATACTGTGCGCACTGTGGTTGCTGGGCTGTATATCTCACCACGCTGGTCATTGCGGGATTGGCGAGGCGAGTGTGGGGCGGCTCGGGGCCTGGACTGGTACAGGTGTATGTATGCTGAACTTCTTTCGCACCGTACTTGGCCAGCCGTGATAATCGGAGGTGCGTCAGCAGTGTGGCTGCCAGGTGTCACTGGCACCCCAAGGTGTCACTCGCATCCCAAGGTGTCACTGGCACCCCAAGATGTCACTCGCATCCCAAGGTGTCTCTGGCACCCCAAGGTGTCACTGACATCCCAGGAGTCACTCGCATCCCAAGGTGTCACTGTATCCAAGGTGTCACTGACATCCCAGGAGTCACTGGCATCCCAAGGTGTCACTGACATCCCAGGAGTCACTGGCATCCCAAGGTGTCACTGACATCCCAAGGTGTCACTGACATCCCAGGAGTCACTCGCATCCCAAGGTGTCACTGGCACCCCAAGATGTCACTCGCATCCCAAGGTGTCTCTGGCACCCCAAGGTGTCACTGACATCCCAGGAGTCACTCGCATCCCAAGGTGTCACTGTATCCAAGGTGTCACTGACATCCCAGGAGTCACTGGCATCCCAAGGTGTCACTGACATCCCAGGAGTCACTGGCATCCCAAGGTGTCACTGACATCCCAAGGTGTCACTGACATCCCAAGGTGTCACTCGCATCCCAAGGTGTCACTGACATCCCAAGGTGTCACTGGCATCCCAAGGTGTCACTCGCATCCCAAGGTGTCACTCGCATCCCAAGGTGTCACTGGCATCCCAAGGTGTCACTGACATCCCAAGGTGTCACTGACAGCCACTGCTGACGGGGTTTGCGGTGTCCGTGACCTCTCGTGCGAGGGGTCTCTGGGAGTCGGCGGGGAAACCGAGGCAGGGGCCGCGTGGACCCTCGACTCCGCCGTCCAATCTGCGTGGGGTCCTCACTCGGCGATGATGTCACGCGAATTCGTGAAATGGCCGGCTGGGTCGAGACGTGGGTAGGGGACGGAGTGGTGGGGGACGGGGGGAGGGTGCGCTGGGAGGAGAGGGAGACCAGGGGATGGAGGGAGGAGAGGGAGGCGAGGGGAGGGGAGGGAGGAGAGGGAGGTGAGGGGAGGGAGGAGAGGGAGGCGAGGGGAGGGGAGGGGGAGCAGAGAGGGGAGGGAGGCGAGGAGAGGGGGAGTAGAGAGGGGAGGGGTCTAGCCGCCCCGCGTTGTAGTTTCGTCCATTCTAAAATAACACAAATACTGATACTATAAATATCGGCGATTATTATGATGATGATAATAAGAAGACATTATGATGATAATAAGAAGACATTATGATGATAATAAGAAGACATTATGATGATAATAAGAAGACATTATGATGATAATAAGAAGACATTATGATGATGACAAAAACCATGAGCAATAACTGAAAAGTGCGCAAAAGAATCTCGGCGCCGTGCCTCATCCTTGGTGGCTACGTTGAGAGGCAGCGAGAGGAGGAGGAGGATGGACAAGGATTGGAGAGACCGCACGCGGGTTTAGCGACATCGTCCGGCACTGTGAGAAAAAAAGAGCTTCATAGCTCATCGGATTCCTCATGCAGTGTAAATAAATATTCAGATTCTGTTGAGAGAAGTGAATGGAGGGGGCGGGGGGGGGGGGTTGCTTGAGCGAGAAGGAGCGATGGGCCCTGAATGTCGAGACCAGAAGCCACGGAATGGAAACGCCTCCCAAGAGTACGTCCACCGGGGTGAGATGGAGCGATGATCGGTGGTTTGCTGCGTCGCCGGATCGTGAGATGTTGTCTGGCTACGGAGGGGGCTTCGGGCAGGCTTTCATCCCGCAGTCGATCCGCGATCGGCTGATGTTGGATGATCAATGAGTGGCGTGATGCTGTCCGGCCGTGAAGAGTCGAGAGTCGAAGGCGCGGAACGCTCGCGACACCCCCGGGATCGACCGCGACTCATGCACGCGACCTGTGACCTCTGATCCAGGTCAAGGATACCGTGACCCTAAACCTTTCGCAACGCCAAATGTTCTTAAAATAATATACGGTGCTTTAGGAATTTCGCAACTATCTCTCTTGCTCTTTGTTTAATTGATTATATATTTTTTTATTGATAGTATGGAGCAGTTTGGTAAAACTACAAACATATCCGGGTGATATATAGGAGACAAATATGGGGTTTGGAAAGGGGGCGGGCTGGGAAAGGGGGGGGGGTCCTCAAACTGTGAAATCTCAAGTGGCGTTTCCCCGCAAACGAATAGTCGAGGGTAGTGACTACAGGGCAGTCGTCGCTAAAGTCGAATGACATTTAAGTCAAGCAACCAATGGGCCCTGCGGACCAGTGCCAGGGTAATGAATAAGCGAGTTAATTACCGAACGAACGAATGAACGAACACAGCAGCGAAATGACTCGGCGATCAGCGATGGAGCGATCCAGCAGAATTCATCCACGTCAATTTGAGTCCTTCCCCTTCCACCCCCCACTCCTCGTCCCGTGGAGATTGCGGGATTCACGAAGGGGGTGACGTTGCTGGAGGGGTGAGAGGCGTGGGAGGGGGGGCGGGGAGGGGGGGGGCTATGGGGAGGGAAGGGGGGCTACGGTGGGTTGCTTTGTTGTCGTCCTTCCCCCGCGCCCCCGATAAGCACGGTTGGCTACGTACGGTGCGAAAGAAGTCCAACATAGTGCGCACATTGGTTGTCATGGCCAGGTGTCACCTCTGCCGGACAGGGGTGAGAGGAGAGCGGTTGAGGGCCTTGCCAACCCAGACCAACAAGTGAGCAGCGATGCGCAGGGGCTTCAATTCTCACTCGACGCTAGGCTTGGCTCGGAGTTGGGATTGTTGACGTAGGGCACTGCAAGGTCCGTCTATCCAAACAATAATATGTCATCGTATCGTACTCGTGGCTGCTGTGTCCGTGACCACGCCGCGGGAAGGCGGAGCAGAGTCGAAGGAGAGGGGAGAGGGAAAGAATGGAAAGGAGGAGGAGGCTACGAGAGGGCCTCGGCGCTGCTGCTGCTGCACAAAGGAGTGGCGTCTGTTTTCACAGTGGGCGGGGAGAGGGGCGGGGCTCAGAGTGGGGCGGTCACACAAAAGTCACGTGATTTACTGGAGACTCGAGCTGATTTAGATAAAGTTATATATAGACATATATTCCGATCATTAATTCTACGGAGAGGTCTACAAGGATTCGATCCGGTATATCGTGAGGACATCACGAGGCGAGATGGATGTGGTAATTAGAATACATTCTGCGGACAGCACCGAGCGTTCTATCTCGCTGATTTTAAACAATGACAGACACTTGGGAAGGACTTTGTGAACCGCTTAGAAGGAGCAGCAAACAAAGCTAGAATGCAGCAGCAGCTAGGTAGCGGTGAGTACCGGGCGCTACCAACAACTGCTGCAAGCTCTGCGGCCCTCTATACATCAAGATGTTTTTAGCCGACTAATGAGTGTTTACGCGTGGTGAGTATATCTCACACAAGGAAGACACATTGAGGGTACAGCACTACGACACACACACGCACGCGACGGGCAAATTCACTTTCATCAGTGACTCGTTTCAATGGCATTGCTGCACGCGCAGTTATTATAATTAAGGTTGGGCCAAACACCGCCACGTGGCAGGCCCCTCTTGAAAAGGAGTCTTGAGACTCAGTGAGGTTCTCATGGGGAGTACGAATGTTACCCACGAATAGAACAACACGGGAATGGTGATGATGACGACGGTCTCTTCGGGTGGTGGCGTGTTGAGAGTCTGAGACGTGCGATGCCGATTCCATGGAGGCGGGGTGTGAGGTGTGGGGGGTGGGGAGGGTGTGGGGGGGGTGGGAGTTAGCGGGCTGAGGATAGATCCGATATGACGAGTTCCCCAACCCAACAGAAATGAAAGGCTCCGGTTTCCAAAAATACCAAAAATAACCATTTCATATGTAAATATATATTCATGTATATTTACAACAACGCACACACCTCGTGTTTGAGTATAAATGACAGAGAGAAAGGAGGGAGTGGAGTGAGAGGTGTTACCATGATAGGGAGGGAGGGAGGGATAGAGGGAGGGGTGTTAGCGTCATTGGACTAAATTCTGAAGCGTCGCTACGCCAGGGGTGGAAGTTCGATGATCAACCCTCATCTCTCATCTCCTCGCTGTCTCTCTCTCCCTGACTCCGTGCCTTGTTTTGCTTCTCTCTCTCTTGCCTCGCTCTCTCTCGTGTCTCTCTCCCCGTGTTTATTGGCGCGGTTGGCTCCGTACGGTGCGAAAGAAGTTCAGCATACATACATATCCCTGTCTCTCTCTCTCTTTGTCCTGTCTCTGTACTCTCATCTCCGTCTCTCCCTCTATATTGTCTCTATCGGTCACTGGCTGTCTTCCCGCCTTATTTCTGTCTCTCGTCGTGTTATTATCCATCCCCATGTGTAGCGTTCGTGTTGCGTGAGAGAAAATAATTAATGTATATATTTATATTCCCATACGGGCCGCCGCTTAAATGTATTTTCAAAGTCCGTGAAATTCAGAATCATGATCTGCATTCAGACTGCAGGAGGAGCAATCCCATGTCCAGTAAGGGGCGGGTCAGCGAGTTACAACAGCAACCATTACCACAAAAACGATTGAAGTGCAAAATAGATCAAAAAGGGAGAGCAAGTCACTACATACAAATAAAGTATATCAATACAAATGATGCAAGTACATAGATTCAGTGAGGACCCCCCTCCTCACAGAAGGAATTGCAAAGTAATCAAAATTTCGGACTCCCTCCCCTCTTCCCTCCCTCCTCTTCCCCTCCCTCCCCCTCTCCACCCTTTTCCCCTCCCTCCCCTCTCCCTCTTCCCCTCCCTCCCCCTCCCCCCTCTTTCTCTCCCTCATTCCTCTCCCCCTCTCTCCCCTCTTCCCCTCCCTCCCATCCCCCCTTCCCCCCCCGCCCGCTTTCCAAACGCGGCCGACACAGAGAGCCCCGCGGTCAATCACCCGTCCGTCCGTCCTTGGCCACTCGCTCGCAGTCGCTCCCGCGTGCTGAACACTCGCGCCCCTTATCTCGCCCACACCCGCCACTCGACTGGTTGACTAACACGGTGGATATTCAAATAGTACTTAAAGAGGGAGGGGGCGGCGGTGTGGGGGCGGAGACGCATGGGAGGGGATGGGAGTCGTCGGCAATAAACAATCAATTCTGCGACGACTTTCTGTTGTAAGAATAAGACTATCAAATACAAATGTTAATAAATATAAATGAGTATATATATTTCCGTGATTAATTGGATTCGTTCCCAGGTGTCTTGACGACATTAGCGCGCGTGGCTTGGCGCGGATATTTTGTGTGTGTGTGTGTCCATCACCACCCGCTGAAGAGGCGCGCTAAGCTTTTTAAAAGACTTGAATTAAATTCGAGGGGGGTGGAGGTGGAGGCGAGTGGGGGAGGTCTGGGGGAGGGGCGGGGGGTTAGCCGGGGGCTGGTGGGGGAAAAACCCAAGGGAAATATAAAAATAATGGGAGGAACGCGTCCGACTGCGGAGGCAGCGAAGGGCGGAACGGTGCCGAACGCGGAGAGGCACGTGGCGATGGAGGCGGCACGCGCCACGCGCCACGTGTCACTTTACCATGGATTTGTTTAATCCTTTGATGGCTATCAGATGCCATCGTCGGGGCGTGTTTGTGAGTTGTTTTTGTGGTTGCTGTTGTTGTGAATTGTATTATTTTTCCGTCGGTGTATGGTTTATGTGTGTGTCTTTGTCTCTGCGTGTTTCTGTGTGAGGTTGTCGGTGTCTTTGTGTGTCTGTGTCTCTGTGGGTATCTGTGTGAGTCTGTAGGTGTCTCTGTGTGTATCTGTGTGAGTCTGTAGGTGTCTGTGTGTCTGTGTCTCTGTGTGTATCTTTGTATGTCTTTGTCTTTTTGTGTATCTGTGTGAGTCTGTAGGTGTCCCTGTGTGTGTCTTTGTCTCTGTGTGTTTCTGGGTGTGTCTTTGTCTCTTTGTGTATCTGTGAGTCTATCGGTGTCTGTGTGTGTCTGTGTCTCTGTGGGTATCTGTGTGAGTGTCGGTTTCTCTGTGTGTATCTGTGTGAGTCTGTAGGTATCTGTGTTTGTCTTTGTCTTTGTGTGTATCTGTGTGTCTTTGCCTCTGTGTGTATCTGTGTGAGTCTGTAGGTGTCTGGGTGTGTCTTTGTTTCTGTGTGCCTTTGTCTCTGTGTGTCTTTGTCTTCAAAGGCGGCCGGACGTGGTGCTGGCCATCCACCCCCTCTTGTGCCTTCATAGGTGCTCGCTAACAGCACTTGCTCCTACAGTCTGTTAAGGCTATACGGGGATCTTTGTCTCGTCTTTTTTCTCTTTGTATTCTCTGTGTGTTTGTCTGTGTGTCGGGTAGCGGTGGTTTAACGGTTCGTGCACCGCGCTACGAACCCAGCGACCCGAGATCGCTTCCCGTTCACGGCCAACACAGGTGACGAACATCCTGGGCCTCCCCTAGGTCGACTCAGCCTCGCATGAGAACCTGGTGCGGTGTGGAAAACATTAGCACAGTGGAGATAAAGGCGCCCGAGCGTGGTGCTGGCCACATCACACACCTTGTGTCCCGTTCTGGCCTTATGTGTGTGTGTGTCTTTGTCTTGTCTGTATGTGTGTGTCCGTATGTGTCTTGTCTTTTGTCTGTGTGTATTTGTCTTGTCTATGTGTGTCTCTGTCTGTCTTTGTCTGTGTGTCTGTATGTATGTGTGTGTTTTTCTGTGTCCTGTGTTTGTGTGTGTGTCGCTGTGTGCCTTTGTCTTGTATGTGTGTGTCTGTGTATGTGCCTTGTCTGATTGTGTGTGTGTGTGTCGCTGTGTAATCTCTGCAACCTCCACAAAGTGGCTGAGCCGAGCGCGCGGGCGTTCGTTCACGATGCTTTGTTCTGCGGCGCGGGTTCGTGCATGCGTGTGAGAGTGTGCGCGAGTGTGTGAGTGTGTGTGAGTGTGTGTGCGAGAGAGAGAGAGTGTGTGCGTGTGTGTGTGTGCGTGTGTGTGTGTGAGAATGTGTGTGTGAGAGAGAGAGTGTGTGTGTGCGAGTGTGTGCGTGTGCGTGTGTGAGAATGTGTGTGTGTGAGAGAGAGTGTGTGTGTTCGAGTGTGTGCGTGTATGTGTGAGAGTATGTGCGTGTGAGTGTATGTATGAGAGTGTGTGGGTGCAAGAGTGTGTGTGTGTGTATGTAAGTGGGGAGCAGTTGTGAAGATGTTAGCGCGCTCCGCTATGAACCCGGCGAACCGGGTTCGATTCCCGCTCACGGCCAACACCAGTGACGATTATCTGAACCGGTCCTAGGCTTCCCCTAGGTCGACTCAGCCTCAAATAAACACCTGCTGTGGTGTGTAAACATCGCCACTGGGGAGACAAAGGCGGTCGGGCGTGGTGCTGGTCACCCACCCCTTCGTGTACCGTTCCGGCCTTCATAGGTGCTCGCTAACAGCACTTGCCCCAACAGTCTGTTAAGGCGATACGGGGGATCTTTGTCTGGTGAGAAAGAGGGTGACGTATCCGAGCATTGCTTGCGCAGCGTTCGCACTACGCATGCGTGTGTGTACACGTGCATGTGTGTGTGTATACGTGCATGTGTGTGTACACGTGCATGTGTGTGTGTATATACGCGCGTGTGTACGCGCGTCTGAACACTCGCTTACAGCACTTGCCCCCACAATCTGTGAAGAGGCTGTACGGGGGGTCTTTGTCTTTGTTTGAGAGAGTGGGTGTGTGTGCGCGCGCGCTTGCTCGCCTGTCTGAGCGCGCGCGCGTGCGTGCACTCGTAATGGAATGACAGCGACTCCACCACCACGGAGACCACCGACTCTGTCCTCCTCCGCGCTCGTTTGCAAAAATTAAATTCGCCCCTCAATCAGCGGGTACAAAAGACGCCTCCTTTCCTTCCCTGTCAACTCTGCCTCCCCCATCCCCCATTGCTACCCCCTCCCATCCCTCCTCCTCATCATCCTCCAACCCCCAACCCCGCAGGGGATGTCTCTCGCGCTCCCCTCCCCCAAACCCTGCCAGGCCAGATTCGGATTCACGGCGCAATATGAGGCAGGCGCACAAAGAGCCACGTGAGCAGGACACATAGGCAGAATCAGAATCAGAATATTTATTCACAGAATCCGATGAGCTAGAATGCTCTTTTTCACAGATGCCCAGTCGGGGTAGGTCAGAACGTTACTACAACAAACAATACAACAACACACCGTTATAGCCGGCACCATGGATATCTCCATACACTGGGTCATCGCCAACACCAAAAACTTTGGGACATAGCTTGCACCATGGACATCTCCATTCAGTGGGACAGATCCATCCCCATGGACAGCTCCTTACACTGGGCCCATAGGAAGGAACATGGACAGTTGCATACACTGGTCCATAGCCTGTTCCGTGGACATCTCCACAGACTGGGCCATAGCCAGTACCATGGACAGCTCCCTACACTGGGCCCATAGCCAAGACTGGCTGTAGTCAATCCCATGGACAGCTCCATACATTGTGCCCATAGCCAATACCACAGACTGGGCAAAAATTCAGTACTATGGACAGATCATACATTGGGGCCATAGCCAATACTTGGCCATAGTCAGTACCATGGACAGCTCCATACACTGTGCCCATAGCCAATACTGGGTCATAGTCAGTGCCATGGACAGCTCCATACACTGTGCCCATAGCCAAGACTGGGCCATAGTCAGTCCCATGGACAGCTCTATACACTGTGCCCATAGCCAATACTGGGCCAAGGTCAGTACCATGGACAGCTCCAAACACTGTGCCCATAGCCAATACCACAGATTGGGCCATAGTCAGTACCATGGACAGCTCTATACACTGTGCCCATAGCCAATACTGGGCCAAGGTCAGTACCATGGACAGCTCCAAACACTGTGCCCATAGCCAATACCACAGATTGGGCCATAGTCAGTACCATGGACAGCTTCATACACTGTGCCCATAGCCAATACTGTGCCCATAGCCAATACCACAGACTGGGCCATAGTCAGTACCATGGACAGCTCTATACACTGTGCCCATAGTCAATACTGGGCCAAGGTCAGTACCATGGACAGCTCCATACACTGTGCCCATAGCCAATACTACAGATTGGGCCATAGTCAGTACCATGGACAGCTTCATACACTGTGCCCATAGCCAATACTGGGCCAAGGTCAGTACCATGGACAGCTTCATACACTGTGCCCATAGCCAATACTGGGCCATAGTCAGTACCATGGACAGCTCCATACACTTGGCCATCGCCAGTCCCATGGAAAGATCCATACACATGACGATGGCCAGCACCATGGATAGCTCCGTACACTGGGTCCATAGCCAATACGATTAGACATCTCCATAGACTGGGCCATAACGAGTACTATACCATAGAACAATCCATGCTCTGGGCCCGTAGCCAGCGCCATGCAGATATTCGAGATTATCAGCGCCGAGAAGTAGACCACCACGTTTGTTGATGTTGACCGTAGGCCGCTTTAGCCGCCGCGTGTTTATTTGGAGCCGAGTCTTCGTGCCCTGTTAAGCGCAGCACGATAACGCGATTACCGCCTGATTGCCGGACCGGGACAATGTGGGGGGTGGAGGGGGGCGCGAAATAGCCACGGGAATCGTCCATCATTGAGGCGATTGTGGAGCGGCGCTTGTTAAGAGCTGGCGAGTTCAGTCACAGGAAATCGCTTCTGCCACTGATTGAATGGAGGGGACGCCGGGGTGGGTGGGGGGGGAAGGAGTGAGTTGGCCGCGTGGTAGCTCTGGGCACGGGGGGGAGGAGGTACAGTGGGGGACGGGGGGGGGGCTGAATCCGGGTTGAAAAGTCACCTCTGTGATTCAACCGGGTGCTCAATTGAAGCTAGTTGAGGGTAAGCAATGCAGCAATGATGAACGCATAGAACCACGTCAAAGGTGGAACACAGCCTCAGCTACTATATTTGTCACGATTGATGAGCGCTGGCCCAAAATCCCCAAAACGCCAAGAAACCAGCAACCAACAGCACTATCGCTGGTTGTTTTAGATACCATGTTATGAGAAGTTCGGAACACAGAGGGACTGTGACGGGAGCGAGTGGGTGAGTGGGTGGGTGAATGAGTGGGTGAGTATATATAGATATATATATACACTGGGCAGTTGGATGCAATCGCCCTCCAACAACAACTAAGGCCAGATGAGGGACGCTCACAACAACGCCGGGCGTCTAAAACGCAGCAAGGTGGCACAGTACTGGGTATAGCTGGTGCATTTACCAGTCATCTGAGTCAGCCAACCCATGGCACCTGGGCCTGTCCCGAGACCTTCTCCTATCAGCGAGCCTTCGACACTTCACGTGGCCTCAAAGTGCACCTAGCCTGGCACCGGCGCCGTGGTGACGCCACCACCGCTTCGTGACGGCGAATGGCGGCTTATTGGTGAAGAGGTGATCGCGTGTCTCGTTGCGACCTGTCATGGTGGCGGCGTTGGCGGCGGTGGTGATTGAACACTGCGTGGCGGTTGAGTCGGGGCGAACCGGTCTGGTAGGGTGCGAGTTCCGCAACACGGGGTGGAGGAATCAACGGGTTAAGTTCACGGGAACAGGAATCACGGTGGCACGGAACAGATTTACGAGCAGAACAAAGAACAATGCGCCAAGCGGATCGCGTTCCGTTCCCGGACAATCGACGCGCTCTCGGGACACACATTACCCCTGACGGTACGACCGCGTCTCATTCGAACCGGCGTCCTTTATTTAACCACGCGGTAACCCGTCGAGATCCATTATCTCGTTTACAAGGCGGACCTCTGAGACGCTCACGGCGCTCAGGGACCATGATTAATTTTACACAATTTATTTGCGGGGAAATCTTAATTGTATTTTTAATGGATCCGCTCGGATACTTATTGCTGTGCCCGGAAAATGGTATGTATTTCTGCGTGTCTGTCTGTGTGTGAGTATGTGCGTCCGTGTGTCTGTCCGTGTGTCTGTCTGTGTGTGTGTGTCCGTCTGTGTCTGTCTGTGTGAGTGTGTACGTACGTGTGTCCGTCTGTTCGTATGTGTGCCCGTCCGCCCTTGTATCTGTACGTGTGTATGTCTTTGTAGTTGTCTGTGCGCCCGGTTTGCCGATCCGTGTGTCTGTGTCCGTCCGTCCGTGTATTATTGGCATGTCCGTGTATCTGCGGTTTTTCTCTCCGTGTGTCTGTGTGTCCGTGTGTCTGTGTGTCCGTGTCTGTGTGCCCTTCCGCGTGTCTGTGTGTCCGTGTGTCCGTGTTTCTGTGTGTCTGTGTGCCCGTCGGCGTGTGTCTTTGTCCGTGTGTGGCCGTGCGGGTCGGCTCCTGCTCCCCGCACCAGAAGGAGTCTCCCAAGTTCGCCTTTGTCTGCCCGGCGGCTCGTGGCGAGCTCTCAGCAGGGCACGGCGATGGCGTCGCCTAGAGATAGAGACGGGAGAGGAGGAGTCGCCGTCTCCATCATTATCTTCTTCTTCTTTCGTACGGCGGCTGCTGATGTCGATGGCAGAGCAACGACTACAATTTCACATTGACGGTGGTCAAGCCACAGATGACCGCGTCAGAAGCAAGTGGAGTGGTGTCGCTGTGATGTATTTGTGTATCGGGGCATTGCGTCGTTACACGTTGTACCGCGGTCTGTTCTCTATGATCACAGGCGCACACTGCTGGAGCGTTTTTTTTTAACTTTCCATTTGTGCATCATCAGGTATCCGCGTCTGCTGCCATGGTTTGTGCAGTTTGATGCGGTTTAGGGGTATGGACCGTGAGGAGGAGACGTGAAGCGAGGGAGCCAGGGGATGGAGGAGGCAGAGGAACAGAGAGCGTGTGCTGAGCGGAATGAGGGCGCTTCTCTCTGTGTGCACATGCATGCATGCCTGTGCTCGTGTGTTTTAGTGGGGAGCGGTCGTGTAGTGGTGAGCGCGCTGCGAAGTTGACGACTCGAGTTCGATTCCCGCTCACGACCAACATCAGTGACGATAACTCTCTGAACCGGTTCTGGGCCTCGACTCAGCCTCAAATGAGTACCTGTAGAGCGTGCCTAAAACTATGTTGAGGCTATAGGGGGGTGCTTTGGCTTTGTGCCTGTGTGTGTGTTCACACGTGTGGCTTTGAACGTGTGTTGGGTGTGTGTGTTTTTTTGTGTGCGGAGCAGCAGTGTAGCGGTTCTCGCACAGTGCAACAAACCGGGCGACCCGAGTTCGATTTTTCTTTACGACCAATAACCATGCCGGCGAATTATTGAACCGGTCCCGGTGGCCCTCTAGGTCGACTCAGCCAGAATTGGGTACCGATTGTCGTGTGTCTACGTCCGCCCTGGGGAGATAAAACGCGGCGTGGCGTGGTGCTGGTCACCCATCCCCGCGTGTGTGCCGTGCCTGGTTCCATAGGCGCTCGCTAGCAACACTTGCCCCAACAATCTGTTGAAGGCTATCGGGGGGATCTTTGTCTTTGCGTGTGCGCGAGTCGTTCCGAGCGCTGGGCCCTTTGGCAGCCCCCCCCCCCCCCTCACGTGCCCCCCGTGCCCCGTGCCCCGCTGCGTGCGAGCCCAGCGGGACCCTCCTCTCGTTCCCTCCTGACGCGTGCCCGACTCGCCCGGGTTAATTCGCTTGGCAAAAAGCACCCCCACCCCCCCCCCCCCAGTACCCCCCCACCCCCCACACACTCCCAGTACCCCCTCACCCCCACCCCCCAGTACCCCCCACACCCCCAGTACCCCCCACACCCCCAGTACACCCACCCACACCCCCCCCCCAGTACCTCCCTCACCCCCACCCCCCAGTACCCCTCCCCCAGTCCCCACTCCCACCCAAACTGCCCGCACCCCGACTCTGTCTCTCTCCCTGTGTCCCACTCTAGATATTGTGACCACGTCTCTAGACACCAAAGGTCATCATCTCTACAACGGCGTTCGGCTTCCAACGCATCTGCAATGAGCGGCAGCAATGCTGACCACGCTGCTGTCCACGCTGCTGGTGCTGCTTGTGGTTGGAAGTCATCCGGTCCGCTGTGCCGCATGCCCACACCTCCCATTGACACGGTTGGCTACGTACGGTGCACACACACACACACGTACGTACACAGGTACAGCCGCCTCTCGCAACACACTGCACAAACACAGGCGACGCATCGGGGAGGCTTTGCTGGCGTGTGTACCCAGCAAAGCCTCGCCGAGTCTCGCGACTCACCTCCGCAGGGGGGGAGATTGATGATTGCTGCTGCTGTTGCTGTGTGTGTCATCGGAGCGAGTGTACAGGCACGCGACACACGCCGATGGCCTCCATCCTGCGACTGACGTCCCGGGGATCTTTAACGTCAGCTGTGATGTAGACGGCGCGTACTCTGTTGCGTGGTCAATACACCCCACCGCAGTATTAACCAGCGCGGCCGCTGGATTTGAAACCGCGAACCTTTGCAAACAACAAGCGGCGAACGCGGACACCCTCTCTGTCCGTCTGCATTGATAGCGCGGCTACGTTCAGCGTGTGGGGTGTAGTGGTGTGTGGTGTGTAGTGGTGTGTGGTGTGTGTAGTGTGTGTACACTCGCGTGGTGTGTAGTGGTGTGTAGTGTGTGTACACTCGTGTGGTGTGTGTAGTGTGTGTACACTCGTGTGGTGTGTAGTGGTGTGTACACTCACGTGGTGTGTAGTGTGTGTACACTCACGTGGTGTGTAGTGTGTGTAGTGGTGTACACTCATGTGGTGTGTAGTGGTGTGTAGTGGTGTGTACTCTCATGTGGTGTGTAGTGGTGTGTACACTCATGTGGTGTGTAGTGGTGTGTACTCTCATGTGGTGTGTAGTGGTGTGTAGTGGTGTGTACACTCATGTGGTGTGTAGTGGTGTGTAGTGTGTGTACACTCACGTGGTGTGTAGTGGTGTGTAGTGTGTGTACACTCACGTGGTGTGTAGTGGTGTGTAGTGTGTGTACTCTCACGTGGTGTGTAGTGTGTGTAGTGGTGTGTACACTCACGTGGTGTGTAGTGGTTTGTAGTGTGTGTACAGTCGTGTGGTGTGTAGTGTGTGTAGTGGTGTGTACACTCGTGTGGTGTGTAGTGTGCATGTAAACGTCGTCACGAGGGAGACAAAGGCGGCCGGGCGTGGTGTTGACTACCCACAACCTCCTCGTGTGGCGTGCCGACCTTCACGGGTGCTACTTGCTAACAGCACTTGCCCCAACAATCAGTGAAAGATATTCGGGGGATCTTCGTCTTTTGTTTGGTGCATGTCGCCTCGTTCCCAGGATTCTGACTCCGTGCTCTCGGTTAAAGCGACGGCTGTCGTAGTGGTGGTGACGATGGTGGTGGTGTTTGTTGATGGTGTTGACAGTGGTGATGGTGGTCATGGTGACGATGGTGGTGGTTGTTGATGGTGTTGACAGTGCTGATGGTGGTCATGGTGACGATGGTGGTTGTTGTAGATTTAAAGCTTTCGTGACTGCAAGGATCCATACTCTTTGGTTCTATTCGGTAAAGTCACGTAGGTAATGGTCTACAGGAAACCCACCCAAACAGATTCCTACTTGAAACCTGATTCCCACCACCACCCAGCCCAAAATAATTCTCTCATCACAACTTTATACCATAGGGCTCATTGCATTTTGGACCAACACCACCTGACCAGTGAATTAAAACATGTACACCTGGCCCTCAAAAGGAATGGTTACTCTGACCGTACCATCCGCCAAGCTGTTTCTCCCTCCATACAGAAACAACCACTTGATACTCCGGTCAAAACCATCACACTACCATATATAGCAGGCGTTACTAAAAAGATTTCCAAAATTATAAACAAACACAAGATCCAGGTCCGGTTCAATACAGTACACAAAATTCGTGATCTGATCCCATCCGTGAAGGATGTCATTCCTGACTTACAGTACCCCGGGGTTTACAAATTGAGTTGTACCTGCGGTGATTGCTATATCGGGGAGACAAAGCGACATGTCTCTGACCGAATTCGCGAGCACAAATCAGATTTGAAACACGGCAAAAGAATTCTTCTGCCGTGGCTGATCACTGTTACAACGCTGTGGGTGATCACGATATAATTTTCTCCGATACCAAGGTTCTTTGCAAACCCACGGGTTTTTATCAGAGATTTGTTCACGAGGCAATTCAGATCTACAAACACACACACAATTTCAACCGAGAAGATGGTTTTAAATTAAGCAACCATTGGAAAGATGTTCTAAATCGAACTAAACATTAAACTAATTTCAATGGTACAGTATATTTTTTCAAGTAGTGGTACCCCAAACTTTCGCAGCTCTTATAAATTCCCTTTTCACACCATCAATAGGTAAACTCCCCCCCCCCCCCCCCGCGCCAAACGGCAAGTCCACCGGCACGTACACCACCTCTTTTCTAAAATCGGTCAATCAAATGTTATTTTTATGCTAATTCCTTTGTCAGGACACCTTGTTTGCTCACACACAGCTTAAAGGTCCGCGGTCTGAGCGTGGCTGTGTTTCACTCCAGCGCTGTCCTCGAGACAGCCTGATCCCTTCACCTGATGAAGGCCGCTTGTGTTGTGGCCGAAACGTCGTGATTTTTGTTGTTTTATTTTTTACCTACGTGACTTTACCGAATAGAACCAAAGAGGATGGTGGTTGTTGTTGATGGTGTTGACAGTCGTGATGGTGGTCATGGTGACGATGGTGGTGGTGTTTGTTGATGGTGTTGACAGTGGTGATGGTGGTCATGGTGACGATGGTGGTGGTGGTTGTTGTTGATGGTGTTGACAGTGGTGATGGTGGTCATGGTTACGATGGTGGTTGTTGTTGATGGTGTTGACAGTGGTGATGGTGGTCATGGTGACGATGGTGGTGGTGGTGGTTGTTGATGGTGTTGACAGTGGTGATGGTGGTCATGGTGACGATGGTGGTGGTTGTTGATGGTGTTGACAGTGGTGATGGTGGTAATGATGACGATGGTGGTGGTGGTTGTTGGTGTTGACAGTGGTGATGGTGGTCATGGTGACGATGATGGTGGTGGTTGTTGATGGTGTTGACAGTGGTGATGGTGGTCATGGTGACGATGGTGGTTGTTGTTGATGGTGTTGACAGTGGTGATGGTGGTCATGGTGACGATGGTGGTGGTGGTGGTGGTTGTTGATGGTGTTGACAGTGGTGATGGTGGTCATGGTGACGATGGTGGTGGTTGTTGTTGATGGTGTTGACAGTGGTGATGGTGGTCATGGTGACGATGGTGGTGGTGGTTGTTGATGGTGTTGACAGTGGTGATGGTGGTAATGGTGACGATGGTGGTGGTGGTTGTTGGTGTTGACAGTGGTGATGGTGGTCATGGTGACGATGGTGGTGGTGGTTGTTGATGGTGTTGACAGTGGTGATGGTGGTAATGGTGACGATGGTGGTGGTGGTTGTTGGTGTTGACAGTGGTGATGGTGGTCATGGTGACGATGGTGGTGGTGGTTGTTGATGGTGTTGACAGTGGTGATGGTGGTCATGGTGACGATGGTGGTTGTTGTTGATGGTGTTGACAGTGGTGATGGTGGTCATGGTGACGATGGTGGTGGTGGTTGTTGATGGTGTTGACAGTGGTGATGGTGGTCATGGTGACGATGGTGGTGGTGGTTGTTGATGGTGTTGACAGTGGTGATGGTGGTAATGGTGACGATGGTGGTGGTTGTTGATAGTGTTGACAGTGGTGATGGTTGTCATGGTGACGATGGTGGTGGTTGTTGATGGTGTTGACAGTGGTGATGGTGGTCATGGTGACGATGGTGGTGGTTGATGGTGTTGACAGTGGTGATGGTGGTCAGGGTGACGATGGTGGTTGTTGTTGATGGTGTTGACAGTGGTGATGGTGGTCATGGTGACGATGGTGGTGGTTGTTGATGGTGGTGATGGTATCCACTATCACAGCAGCACCGCCCAGAGAGTTATTGTCCCCTGTGTGGTGATGGAGCCGTGAATCCGCCGCCCTTCCTGAGTACGACTCCCCGCCACGGCTTCCATCAGTAACGAGCGATGTCATCCGAGTCGCACCAACTCGAATCTCACCAAACCGCATTGACCAGCGTGGTGAAGTATGGTTTAAACAAACTAACCCCGATGAGCGACACGGCGTGGTTCAGGTTAGGGACGACATGCGGAGTAAGATGACAGAGATGTGTGTACGTGTGCGTATACGTGTGTGTGTGTGTGTATACGTGTGTGTGTACGTGTATACGTGTGTGTGTACGCGTGTGTGCGTACGTGTGTGTGTGTGTACGTGTGTGGGGAGCGATAGTGTAGCGGTCAGCGCGCTGCGCTATGAACTTGGCGACCCGGGTTCGATTCCCACTACGACCAACACCGGTGAATATTCACCTGAACCGGTCCCGGGCCTCCTCTAGGTCGACTCAAATGAGTACCTGGTGCGATGTGTAAACATCACCACGAGAGAGACAAAGGCGGCCGGGCGTGGTGTTGACCACCCGCCCGTTCCGGCCTTCATAGGTGCTCGCACTTGCCCCAAATCTGTTAAGGCAATGGGACTATTTTTGTCTTTGTGACTATTGCTGTGTGTGTATAATTATTTGCGTATATATTTTTTCGAGCGTGTATATATTTGTGTATATGTGTGTAAATGTGTCTATATGTGTATATGTGCGTGTGTGTATATCTGTATATATATACACACAGTATGTATATCTGTATGTGTGTGTATATATACAATATATGTCTGTATGTGTATCTCTATCTACGTGTGCTAAAGATACCAATCCTGCCTCCCAACAGAACCATAAATAATTAAATAGCATCAATCTTTCTCAAGTAATATCACGATTTATATATTTATTTTGTTTAATGACTAAAGGTATCGCAGTCATTTATTTGGGGAAATTAAAATCGGAAACATAGAAGTTTAAAATGAGGCCAGTTACAACCCACTTGTACCGAATCGACGCGTGTGATACCCCACGTGACAATGATGATTATATATTTCTATAAGGCGCGCGTGGATTCTCTTAAACTCTATAATTGACAATGGACGGAAGCACACTGTCTACCAAACTTTATTTGTTGTTTGAAACAGAGAGAGAGAGCCGCGTTATTATCAAGAGGAACCCACACAAGCCCGCGTCCACCACAGCTAACGCAGGGGCGCGAACGCGCTCGCACTTGCGGGCGGTTATACCCTAACACGCGCACACACCGCAGCTGACGCCAACGCAGTCCTCAGCTGACACTAGCGGCCACACCTGCGAGCGATTACCTCCAAGCGCGCTCGTGCTGCGGCTGGGCCCTCGCTCTCGCCGCGCGTCCGCTCACGCAGCCGCTCCGCACATAAATCACAGACACCACACCGATGCTCTCTGCTAACTTTTATTCACGGCGCAAACCCCGCATTGCCCGGAGGGAATATTCCACGAGCGGAGCCTAGCCTACTGCTGTCCAAGTCCCCAAACGCTCACACGCCCTGTCACGTGACCTCGCGGCTGTACTCACGACGTTGCACTGACTCTGTGAGAGTCGGAGGGAGGATGACGAAAAAGCCTCGCCTATCACTGCCTCGTAGCAGCACTCGCTGGCATCACACGGATGCTGCGAGCGGCTCGAGGAGGCAGGACGGCAGGGGGTGGAGTCTTGGCGGCCAAAATGTTGAGAAGAGTTCTGATCCGAACGGTTTCAGGCCCCCCTTTTTATGCGCCCTGACTTAAAAAATCCAGGGTTACGTTATCCCGCGCGGCCAATTGTGCGCCTACCTGTGATCCTCGCTCGGTTCCCTCTCCTTACACGGAGCGTTGCGACGGTTACTCTAGCGGCCTATTGTCTGACCACCCGTACTCATTAATTTCTGACTCATCCCGTTTAATCTGGAAAGACGTCCGGCTGGCGAATACACACCCTGCTAGTGTGTGGTCGGTCTGGAGCTGGGGGAGGTCGTGGCGCTGCGATCCCCTGACCTCATAGTCTGCTCTGTTCGCTTAATATTTCACCCCAGCCCCCTCCCCAATGTTGTGTATGACTCATTGCGGCTGGCCCGGTAAACATTTGTGCGCCCAGACAACACTAAGCCAACTCAGGGGCACCGCAATGTGACCTGTCCTGCAAGGGTCGGCCAATCACCTGGCACCGGGAAACCACGTGACTTTCCTCCTAGGGACCCTTCGGATGAAAACCCGTTGTGCCAGGCGATCCCCCGCCAGGACACTCCGTGTGTGCGCTCAGTGTGTGCGCTCAGTGTGTGAGCTCAGTGTGTACGCTCAGTGTGTGTGCTGCGTGTGTGTGCTGCGTGTGTGTGCTCAGTGTGTGTGCTCAGTGTGTGTGCTCAGTGTGTGTGCTCACTGTGTGTGCTCAGTGTGTGTGTGCTCAGTGTGTGTGCTCAGTGTGTGTGCTCAGTGTGTGCTCAGTGTGTGTGTGCTCAGTGTGTGTGCTCAGTGTGTGTGCTCAGTGTGTGTGCTCAGTGTGTGTGGTCACTGTGTGTGCTCAGTGTGTGTGTGCTCAGTGTGTGTGCTCAGTGTGTGTGTGGTCACTGTGTGTGCTCACTGTGTGTGCTCACTGTGTGTGCTCAGTGTGTGTGCTCACTGTGTGTGCTCAGTGTGTGTGTGCTCAGTGTGTGTGCTCAGTGTGTGTGCTCAGTGTGTGCTCAGTGTGTGTGTGCTCAGTGTGTGTGCTCAGTGTGTGTGCTCAGTGTATGTACTCAATGTGCTCACTGTGTGTACTCAGTGTGCTCAGTGTGTGTGTGCTCAGTGTGTACTCAGTGTGGGGGCCAGGGGGGAGTCGCGGCGCTTGCAGAGTTGCTCCGCGGCCGTGGCACCACAAATCCACGCGTGTTGACTCTCCCACTCTCCCTCTCTCCCACTCTCCCACTCTCCCACTCTCCCTCTCTCCCACTCTCCCACTCTCCCACTCTCCCACTCTCCCTCTCTCCCTCTCTCCCACTCTCCCACTCTCCCACTCTCCCTCTCTCCCTCTCTCCCACTCTCCCACTCTCCCACTCTCCCACTCTCCCTCTCTCCCTCTCTCCCACTCTCCCACTCTCCCACTCTCCCACTCTTCCAATCTCCCACTCTCCCACTCTCCCACTCTCCCTCTCCCCCTCTCTCCCACTCTCCCTCTCTCCCTCTCTCCCACTCTCCCACTCTCCCACTCTCCCACTCTCCCTCTCTCCCTCTCTCCCACTCTCCCACTCTCCCACTCTCCCACTCTCCCTCTCTCCCTCTCTCCCACTCTCCCACTCTCCCACTCTCTGTAGTGGCTGCTGCGGGGCTGTTGCCAACGAAGCTAGCTGGGTAGCTGGCTATACGGGATGCTCCGTATAGCAAAAAAACATTGAGTTTGAGTTAAAACGGCGGAATAAGACATGATAATAATACTGTAATAATAATACTGTAATCATAATACTGTAATCATAATACTGTAATAATACGAATTAATGTCTGTTTGTGTGTAACGCGCGTGACGTCACTCCACATGCCGCACCCCCCTCCCCCCCCCCGTCATGAATATTCATGAGCGGGTGGATTTTTACACTCACGCAAAAGAAGGTCGAGTGGAAAGACATTTTTTTGCATCGCAAATTCGCTTTAAGTTTGATGTTTCTTTATGGAAAGTTAAGCTAATAAATAATTATACGCAACAACAAAGTGGATTTGGTGTCTTCATTTGTTTCTTCAGCTCTTGAGACTAAAGGTAAGTCTAATGTACGCTTCATCATGGGATCTCCTTTGCCAGTACTAAATATGATAATAGGTCTTCCCCTTTTTTCTGGCAACAAAACAGGTGTCAAATGTTAAAACACCAAACTGAAACCTTTTACAAGGAATCATGTCTGCATTGACCACAATACTTTTGGTCAGAATGCAAACAAAACACATACTCAGATCAAGATTATACTCTGATAGCATATGCATTGCCCTTGAAACTGATTGGTCCACACCAGAGACAGCTTTCTTTTGAGCCTCGTCTCAAACGGTGTTAGACCAGAGGACGCATCCCTCACTTAACGCGGTAGTAGATGCGTTCCTGAAAAGTGCCCCGTTAAGCGAGGAATTGCTGATCTGTTGAATCTCATGTTCACTGCAGTGTAAACTCACGATGCACTCATTCCATGGCGGGACAAAGAACCGAGATCAGTGTACGCCGCCGCCTTACCGCATCATTCCGCGTAGGCGTATCACTGCACCGTTCAGCCGCGCAGCTCAAGAAAATAGTTCATCGTTGACTGCTCACAAACCGCGTTATAACGGGGTGCGCGTTCCGCGGTGTGCAAAGAGTGTTCCCCTAATGTGAGAACCGCGTTATAGCGAAAACTCCTTGCGTAAACCGGAGTTAAGTAATTACCGCAGATATAAATATTGGTATTTCCATAATTGTTATTCCAGGGTTTTAACTATCGCTATCGTGTTAACTCTAGCCGTAAGAATAGTTGTGAATACAGCATTGCTGGAGAGAGACTGTTGTTAATGATCGTTATCATATCTGCCATTGATAGTCCTGATATTATCTCGCTTATAGATTCATGTTGTTATTCTCTGTGTGATTGCTGCTATAATTATAAATGGTATTGTGATGATTCCTGTTATTATGTTTATTGCTGTCTAATTGTTATAGTTATTAAGATGATTATTGATCTGACTCTTGAGCTGTGATTGTGACTGTGACGCCACAGCCCCTGTCCCCGTGTCCCTGCGTCTCCACGTCCGCGCGTCCCCACGTCGTCCCCATGTCCCCGTGTCCCCACGCCGTCTCCACGTCCCCGTGTCCCCGTGTCCCCACGTCCCCACGTCCCCGTGTCCCCGTGTCCCCACGTCCCCGTGTCCCCACGTCGTCCCCACGTCCCCGTGTCCCCACGCCGTCTCCACGTCGCGGTGTCCCCACGTCGTCCCCACGTCCCCGTGTCCCCACGTTCCCGTGTCCCCACGCCGTCCCCACGTCGTCTCCACGTCGTCTCCACGTCCCCGTGTCCCCACGTTCCCGTGTCCCCACGCCGTCCCCACGTCGTCTCCACGTCCCCGTGTCCCCACGTTCCCGTGTCCCCACGTTCCCGTGTCCCCACGCCGTCCCCACGTCGTCCCCACGTCGCCGTGTCCCCACGTCCCCGTGTCCCCACGTTCCCGTGTCCCCACGCCGTCCCCACGTGTCTCTTCTCTTCACCAAATGGCGGATCCCACCTCGGGCTACATTTACGCGTCTCCACTCGAGACTCCCACACACGTGGTGGTAAGAGTGTGATGGTGAGAGTGTGATGGTGAGAGTGTGATGGTGAGAGTGTGATGGTGAGAGTGTGATGGTGAGAGTGTGATGGTGAGAGTGTGAGGTGAGTGTGATTAGTGTGATGGTGAGAGTGTGATGGTGAGAGTGTGATGGTAAGAGTGTGATGGTGAGAGTGTGATGGTGAGAGTGTGATGGTGAGAGTGTGATGGTGAGAGTGTGATGGGGTGAGTGTGATGGTGAGAGTGTGATGGTGAGAGTGTGATGGTGAGAGTGTGATGGTGAGAGTGTGATGGTGAGAGTGTGATGGTGAGAGTGTGATGGTGAGAGTGTGATGGTGAGAGTGTGATGGTGAGAGTGTGATGGTGAGAGTGTGATGGTGAGAGTGTGAGGTGAGTGTGATTAGTGTGATGGTGAGCGTGTGATGGTGAGAGTGTGATGGTAAGAGTGTGATGGTGAGAGTGTGATGGTAAGAGTGTGATGGTGAGAGTGTGATGGTGAGAGTGTGATGGTGAGAGTGTGATGGTGAGAGTGTGATGGGGTGAGTGTGATGGTGAGAGTGTGATGGTGAGAATGTGATGGTGAGAGTGTGATGGTGAGAGTGTGATGGTGAGAGTGTGATGGTGAGAGTGTGATGGTGAGAGTATGAGGTGAGTGTGATTAGTGTGATGGTGAGCGTGTGATGGTGAGAGTGTGATGGTAAGAGTGTGATGGTGAGAGTGTGATGGTAAGAGTGTGATGGTGAGAGTGTGATGGTGAGAGTGTGATGGTGAGAGTGTGATGGTGAGAGTGTGATGGGGTGAGTGTGATGGTGAGAGTGTGATGGTGAGAATGTGATGGTGAGAGTGTGATGGTGAGAGTGTGATGGTGAGAGTGTGATGGTGGGAGTGTGATGGTGAGAGTGTGATGGTGAGAGTGTGAGGTGAGTGTGATTAGTGTGATGGTGAGCGTGTGATGGTGAGAGTGTGATGGTAAGAGTGTGATGGTGAGAGTGTGATGGTAAGAGTGTGATGGTGAGAGTGTGATGGTGAGAGTGTGATGGTGAGAGTGTGATGGTGAGAGTGTGATGGGGTGAGTGTGATGGTGAGAGTGTGATGGTGAGAATGTGATGGTGAGAGTGTGATGGTGAGAGTGTGATGGTGAGAGTGTGATGGTGAGAGTGTGATGGTAAGAGTGTGATGGTGAGAGTGTGATGGTGAGAGTGTGATGGTGAGAGTGTGATGGGGTGAGTGTGATGGTGAGAGTGTGATGGTGAGAATGTGATGGTGAGAGTGTGATGGTGAGAGTGTGATGGTGAGAGTGTGAGGTGAGTGTGATTAGTGTGATGGTGAGAGTGTGATTGGTGTGGTGGTTAGTGTGATGGTGAGTGTGATTAGTGTGGTGGTAAGAGTGTGATGGTGAGAGTGTGATGGTGAGAGTGTGATGGTGAGAGTGTGAGGTGAGTGTGTGATGGTGAGAGTGTGATGGTGAGAGTGTGATGTGAGAGTGTGATGGTGAGAGTGTGATGGTGAGAGTGCGATGGTGAGAGTGTGATGGTGAGAGTGTGATGGTGAGAGTGTGATGGTGAGAGTGATTAGTGTGATGGTGAGAGTGTGATTGGTGTGGTGGTTAGTGTGATGGTGAGTGTGATTAGTGTGGTGGTAAGAGTGTGATGGTGAGAGTGATTAGTGTAATGGTGAGAGTGTGATGGTGAGAGTGTGATGGTGAGAGTGTGATGGTGAGAGTGTAAGGTGAGTGTGATTAGTGTGATGGTGAGAGTGTGATTGGTGTGGTGGTAAGTTTGATGGTGAGTGTGATTAGTGTGGTGGTAAGAGTGTGACGGTAAGAGCGTGATGAGTGTGATAGTGAGCGTGTGATGGGTGTCTGATATCGGGAGCGGTGGCGCAGTGGTTAGCGCACTACGCTACAACGTGGCGGCTCGAAATCGATGGCCGATCACAACCAGTGACAGCGAATATTTTATACTTCCCCTAAGTCGACTCAGCCTCAAAATGAGTACCTGGCGCGGGATGTAAACATCAGCACTCGGGATACAAAGGCGGCCGGGCATGGAGCTGGCCACCCACCCCCTGGTGTGCCACATTGCAGGCCTTCATCGGCGCTCGTTTTGCAGCACTTGGCATCACAGTGTGTCGAGGCTATACGGGGGATCTTTGTCTTGGATGGTGTGGGTGATGGAGGGTGATGGCAGGCGGGGGGGGGGGTGAGGAAATGAGCAAGGATAGGGGGGTGTAGGGCGGATGGAGTAGAGAATGAAGGGAGGTGAGAGGGAGATGCAAGGGAGATGGAGCGGAGGTGAGAGGGAGATGCAAAGGAGATGTAGGAGAGAAAGAAGAGAAAGGCAAGAGAGACCGGACCACGTGAGTGAGGAATTACACAGGACGCGGAGTCATATGTGGTCAGCGAAGTGAATCGCCTCCGAGCGCGGCCACTGACAGAAGCTTCCGCGGAAGAAAAAAAAATAGCGCGTCCGTCAAATATATAAATAATCGTGCATTGTTATTTAATCACTTAAACGTTTAATAATAAGAGTACGGAGGGTGCATTTACAGCCATGTGTCGATCCACTGCTGATGCAGACCTCGCCGCGTTCTGGTTATCATGGCGGTTGTTCGACCATACTTCACCACGTTGGGCAGTGCTGCTTTGGTTGCAGGGAGGCGGGGAGGAGGAAAGGCCCCGAACCGGTTCAGACATCACCCGCCACGTGCGTTGGCCGTGGCCAGGAGCCGAGGCTAGGGCGCGCTAACCGCTGCGCCACCGCTCTCTACGCAGTGCCCCCCCCCCACCGCCATCACCGCGGTTCTAACAAACAAAAAAACTCCAAGGGGAACTCGAACGGAGCGAGCAGCGCTGCCGGTCGTGCCAGAGAACGGCCCGCGGAAGCGGACACCGCAGAGCTACCACCGAGGTAGCTAGAACAGAGTCCCCGTCGAGTGGCCTCTCCCCGTGCGGAACGTTCGCGCGCATCAACACGTGCGGCCCCCACCCCTCCCCCCACCCCTCCCCCTTAATCCCCCCCCTCCCACTAACCCCCCCCCCCCCCGTTCCAGATGGACAGAGTTAATGACTAATCGCTTTTAAACCTGGTGTCGATTTTGGAGGTCGTGTCGATGTGTCCTGGCCGTGGTGGTGGTGGTGGTGGTGCCGGCCGTGGTGGTGGTGGTGGAGGTGGTGGAGGTGGTGGAGGTGGTGGTGGAGGTGGTGGTGTTGGTGGTGGTGGAGGTGGTGGTGTTGGTGGTGGTGGAGGTGGTGGTGTTGGTGGTGGTGGTGGTGCCGGCCGTTGTGGTGGTGGTGGTGATGGTGGTGGTGGTGGAGGTGGTTGGTGCCGGCCGTGGTGGTGGAGGTGGTGGTGGAGGTGGTGGTGCCGGCCGTAGTGATGGTGGTGGTGGTGCCGGCCGTGGTGGTGGTGCCGGCCGTTGTGGTGGTGGTGGTGATGGTGGTGGTGGTGGTGGAGGTGGTTGGTGCCGGCCGTGGTGGTGGAGGTGGTGGTGGAGGTGGTGGTGCCGGCCGTAGTGATGGTGGTGGTGGTGCCGGCCGTGGTGGTGGTGGTGGTGGTGCCGGCCGTTGTGGTGGTGGTGGTGATGGTGGTGGTGGTGGAGGTGGTTGGTGCCGGCCGTGGTGGTGGAGGTGGTGGTGGAGGTGGTGGTGCCGGCCGTAGTGATGGTGGTGGTGGTGGTGCCGGCCGTGGTGGTGGTGGTGGTGGTGTTGGTGGTGCCGGCCGTGGTGGTGGTGGTGCCGGCCGTTGTGGTGGTGGTGGTGATGGTGGTGGTGGAGGTGGTTGGTGCCGGCCGTGGTGGTGGAGGTGGTGGTGGAGGTGATGGTGGTGCCGGCCGTAGTGATGGTGGTGGTGGTGCCGGCCGTGGTGGTGGTGGGGGTGGTGGTGCCGGCCGTGGTGGTGGAGGTGGTGGTTGTGGCGGAGGTGGTGGTGGCGGAGGTAGTGGTGGTGGTGGAGGTGGTGGTGGAGGTGGTGCCGGCCGTGGTGGTGGTGGTGGAGGTGGTGGTGGTGGTGCCGGCCGTGGTGGTGGAGGTGGTGGTTGTGGTGGAGGTGGTGATGGTGGTGGTGGAGGTGTTGGTGGAGGTGGTGGTTGTGGTGGAGGTGGTGGTTGTGGTGGAGGTGGTGGTGGTGGAGGTGGTGGTGGTTGTGGTGGAGGTGGTGGTGGTACCGCCGTGGTGGTTCCGGCCTTCCCTCAGTGCCACTCACGAAAGACACTTGCCCCCAACAGTCTGTTAAGGCTACACGGGGCATCTTTGGCTACGCTGCACGTGGCTGGACTGTAACCCAGCGTTACTGTGGCGGCAGCAGCAAGGGTTGGTGGATCACCGCACAAGATGCTGCTGTGGAACTCCCTCCCCGTGCGGGTTTCGAGGAGGTGCCGTACCCCACGGCTCGCCAGCAGAAGGCGGCACAGCAAAGCGTGGACTAATCGCGCCGTCTGTTTACTCCGTCTGTACGGGGATAGAGCGTTGCCCCCTCGCGCGAGGCGTCGGTTTTCTCCGCGTGCTCTGGTTTCCTCCCACGTGTGTGTGTGTGTGTGTTGTTTGGGGTATTTGGCTGCTGCTCTAAACGTCCACGTGATGATAAGCCACTTCGTTGAGCTGTCATTTGTGGCCAGGTCGCTGCTGAAAAAGAGATACGTCGCTCAGTGGGGCCTTATCTGCTGAACTAACAAACAGTTTATAGTCTAAATGTATCTATGTGTACAATAATGACGATAATAAACACAACTCATTGCCTGGAAACATCTCACAAAAAGTGGCAGCAGCAGCACCCTGCTGAGCAAGAGTTGGAGTTTGTCTTTATTTTTAGCGGTGGCTGGGGGTGAAAAGAGCGTTTTAGCTCATCGGATTCCTCCAGTTTCAATGAAGATTCTGATTCTGCGTACGCGTTAGCAGCTCTGCGTGCGGAGAGAATGAGAGCGCGGAATGGATTTAAGGGGGGGTTAATTATTTATTTACGCACGGTTCTGCTAAATCCGCGCTTAAGCTTCGCGTCTCGGTTTTATGGGATTGGTATTAGGGGCGACGGTGGGGAGTCGGAGACACGGGGAAGAGACAGGGCGGGAGATGGAGACACAGGGGAGAGACAGAGACTGGGCGGGAGATGGAGACACGGGGGAGAGACAGGGACAGGGTGGGAGATGGAGACACGGGGGAGAGACAGAGACAGGGCGGGAGATGGAGACACGGGGGAGAGACAGAGACAGGGCGGGAGATGGAGACACGGGGGAGAGACAGGGACAGGGCGGGAGATGGAGAGACGGGAGAGACAAGGCGGGAGATGGAGACACGGGGGAGAGACAGGGCGGGAAATGTAGAGACGGCGGAGATACAGAGACAGGGCGGGAGATGGAGACACGGGGGAGAGACAGAGACATGGCGGGAGATGGAGACACGGGGGAGAGACAGAGACAAGGCGGGAGATGGAGACACGGGGGAGAGACAGAGACAAGGCGGGAGATGGAGACACGGGAGAGAGACGTGGGAGAGACAGAGAGATGGAGGTCACGGGGGAGAGACGTGGGGGAAGACAGAGAGATGGAGACATGGGGGAGAGACGTGGGAGAGACAGAGAGATGGAGACACGGGGGAGAGACGTGGGAAGGACAGAGATGGAACGGAGACGGAGGGGGGAGATGGAGACAGACGGGGGAGACAGAAAGACGGGAGTGGAGAACCAGAGTGGCAGGGAGATGTTTGGCTGTAGGACAGGAAGACAGGAGGACGGGGAGACAGGAGGACGGGGAGACAGGGAGACAGGGAGTCTGGAGGACGGGGAGACAGTGAGACAGGTGGACACGTAGCATCATGCGAGGCTCAGGGATTATCGCTGATCCTGGAATCATCTCCTCCGCTAATCCGAGCAGCGGTCACTGCACAGCTGATGTCTCTATCGCGCACAGCCAGACAAACAATTTACATACAGAACACAAAGACAAAGATTCCCCGTGTAGCGTGAACACACTTTTCAGGCAAGTGCTGTTCGCGAACACCTATGGAGGCCGGCCCGGCACACGACGGGATGAGTGGCCACGCCTGGTGATGTTTACACACCGCACCAGGTGCTCGTTTAACGTTGAGTTAACGTAGGGGAGGTTCGTAACACACTGCGCTAACCACTGCGCCACCGCTCCATTCACACAGACTTGCAAAAGTAAATATGCCCCGCATAGGCACATCGATTGTTTGGGGCAAGAGCTGTTCGTGAGCACCCACGAATAACGGAACTAGGAAGACAAAAGCGGACGGGCGTAGTTTTGGCCACACGACCATTTCGTCCGCTGTGCAGTGGCTTCATGGGTGCTCGCTAAGAGCACTTGCCCCGATATTCCGATTTAAGCTATACGGGGATCTTTGTCTTTGTGGGTATGGGGGGCACGATCAGATGACGGCGCGGCAGCCGAACGAGGGACACGCGAGTGAGAGGGGAGGCCCATAGACCGACACAGAGACCCATCGACTCACACAGAGACCCATAGACTCACACAGGAACCCATAAACTTACATAGAGACCCATAGACTCACACAGAAACCCATAGACTCACACAAAGACCCATAAACTCACACACAGACCCATAGACTCACACAGAAACCCATAGACTCACACAGAGACCCATAGACTCACAAAGAGACCCATAAACTCACACAGAGACCCATAGACTCACACAGAGACTCATAGACTCACACAGAGACCCATAGACTCACACAGAGACCCACAAACTTACACAGAGACCCACAGACTCACACAGAGACCTATAGACTCACACAGAGACCCATAGACTCACACAGAGACCCATAGACTCATACAGAGACCCATAGACTCACAAAGAGACCCATAGACTCACACAGAGACCCATAGACTCACACAGAGACACATAGACTCACACAGAGACCCATAGACTCACACAGAGATACATAGACTCACACAGAGACGCATAGACTCACACAGAGACCCATAGACTTACACAGAAACCCATAGACTCACACAGAGACACATAGACTCACACAAAGACCCATAGACTCACACAGATGCATGTAGACTCACGCAGGGACCCATAGACTCACACAGAGACCCATAGACTCACACAGAGACCCACAAACTCACAGAGAGACCCATAGACTCACACAGAGACTCATAGACTCACACAGAGACCCATAGACTCACACAGAGACCCATAGACTCACACAGAGACCCATAGACTCCCTCACACAGATACCCATAGACTCACACAGAGACCCATAGACTCACACAGAGACACATAGACTCACACAGAGACACATTGACTCACACAGAGACTCATAGACTCACACAGAGACCCATATACTCACACAGAGACCCATAGACTCACACAGAGACCCATAGACTCACACAGAGACTCATAGACTCACACAGAGACCCATAGACTCACACAGAGACCCATAGACTCACACAGAGACCCATAGACTCACACAGAGACACATAGACTCACACAAAGACCCATAGACTCACACAGATGCATGTAGACTCACGCAGGGACCCATAGACTCACACAGAGACCCATAGACTCACACAGAGACCCACAAACTCACAGAGAGACCCATAGACTCACACAGAGACTCATAGACTCACACAGAGACCCATAGACTCACACAGAGACCCATAGACTCACACAGAGACCCATAGACTCCCTCACACAGATACCCATAGACTCACACAGAGACCCATAGACTCACACAGAGACACATAGACTCACACAGAGACACATTGACTCACACAGAGACTCATAGACTCACACAGAGACCCATATACTCACACAGAGACCCATAGACTCACACAGAGACCCATAGACTCACACAGAGACTCATAGACTCACACAGAGACCCATAGACTCACACAGAGACCCATAGACTCACACAGAGACCCATAGACTCACACAGAGACACATAGACTCACACATAGACCCATAGACTCACACAGAGACCCATAGACTCACTCACACAGAGACACATAGACTCACACAGAGACTCATACACTCACACAGAGACCCATAGACTCACACAGAGACCCATAAACTCACACAGAGACTCATAGACTCACACAGAGACCCATAGACTCACACAGAGACCCATAGACTCACACAGAGACACATTGACTCACACAGAGACTCATAGACTCACACAGAGACCCATATACTCACACAGTGACCCATAGACTCACACAGAGACCCATAGACTCACACAGAGACTCATAGACTCACACAGAGACCCATAGACTCACACAGAGACCCATAGACTCACACAGAGACCCATAGACTCACACAGAGACACATAGACTCACACAGAGACCCATAGACTCACTCACACAGATACCCATAGACTCACACAGAGACCCATAGACTCACACAGAGACACATAGACTCACACAGAGACTCATTGACTCACACAGAGACCCATAGACTCACACAGAGACCCATAGACTCACACAGAGACCCATAGATTCACACAGAGACCCATAGACTCACTCACACAGAGACTCATAAACTCACACAGACAAACGAATGGAAGTGATGGCCAGACTGCTGATACGGCTGTGATGGCTGCGTGGATGTCTGAATCGCTACCGTTCGTGTCGGAATTTCCAAGCAAACTTGGCAATTAATGAACTGCGCTGATTTAAGGGTTTAATGAACATATTTTAATGATTTTGCTGTGCTCAAATAATTACGTTTAGGCGACCCTATTTCAAACTACATTTATAAGTAATGATGCGAGCAGGATAATCTAATAATCGAAACATTAATGCAATTCCCAACAACATTACTCAACATCGTCGTTATCAGCCGTGTCCAATCTACTGCTGGATGAGCCGATTGGAACGGCTCCTCAATCTTCACCGCGGTGTTCGCCTTCCTTCCAATATTAGGAAGCCACTGGGAACAATCTCTAGATTGACAAACTCATTTCTATAGAACTGTTTTGTGTGTGTTTAGTTTGTTGTCCTTCCACGGCACCTCCGATTAGCACGGTTGGCTTCGTACGGTGCGAAAGAAGTTCAACAAACATATATACCGAATCGCGGCGGGGATGAACCGATCCCGTTTGGCTGAAATCCCTTTGGGGTTACATTTTTTGGTTTTTGCTTTGTGGGAGATTTAGGGCGATTATTGAGATTAATTTAGTTTGAATCTGATTTGTGCTATTTGTGTATGTAAGTTATCAAGCCCCTAGGTTCGGTATTAATGGACAATCACACGACTCGGAGCCGGGATTATACCGGAGGTGGGAGGGAGGCAGGAAGGGAATGCGCGTGGCGGTCTTTCCCTTCATTAGTCCAACAACTTTTATGCAGCAATTTAACTCCAGTCGAGATTATACGAGATTTGTGTGTGTGTGTGGGGGGAGCGGTAGTGTAGTGGTTAGCGCGCTGTGCTGCGAGCCCGGCACCCCGAGTTCGATTCCCGCTCACGGCCTTTTATCTGTTACTATTAGCTGAACCGGTCGTGGGCCTCGCCTAGGTCGAATAAGTACCGAGTGCAGTGTGTAAACATCGCCACTCGGGAGACAAAGGCGGCCCAGGCGTGGTGCTGGCCACCTACCCCCTCGTGTGTCGTTCCGGCTTTCATAGGTGCTACTCGCTAACAGCACTTGCCCCAACAGTCGGTTAAGGCTACACGGGGAATATTTGTTTTGGGGTGCGGTAGTGGAGCGTTCCTCGCTTCGAGACTGACAACACGAGTTTTATTCCCGCTCACGGCCAACAACACCAGTTACGATTATCTGAACCGGTTCTGGGCCGATTATCCGAACCGGTTCTGGGCCTCTCCTTGGTCGACTCGAGCGGTGGCACAGTGGTTAGCGCACTGCTCAACAACAAAGGCGGCAGGTTGTGATGCTGCCCCAAAGGCTATACGGGGGATCTTTGTCTTTGAATGTCGCGTACGGACCAGGCTATGTTGGGTTAGAATGGGGCCTCTTACGGCCACAGCAGAAGAGTGGTGGGCGCACCTGACAGATGAACAGCCACACAAATCTGCTCCGTCTCTAGATAGTCCAGCGGATGTCCTCGCTTGCACCAGACGTGCATTCATGATGGTGGTGTGGCCGTCACAACGCCTTCGTCTTCCCAGTGACGATGTTTTACACGTTGCACCAGCTACTCATTTGAGACTGAGTCGACCTAGAGGAGGCCCAGGACCGTTTTAGACAATCGTCACGGGTGTTGGTGGCCGTGAGTAGGAATCGAACTCGGGTCGCCGAGGTTCATAGCGCAGCGCCCGAACCGTTACACGACCGCTCCACATCACATTCTCACTCGTGCATGTGGTGCTGGTAATGATCGATGCTCAGTGCAATTCATGTGATCAGCAGCTAAGGCCCAGGGATATAAAGACGGTCACGGGAATCAGCCGACGAGGGCTCGCGATTATATATTTATTTATCACCGCGAGCCTTTATCGATTCATTCATTTAACTTGTGTCCGTGTTACTTGATTTATGGATCGGCTTCTCGCCGTCGCAATCTGCATCGCGTGCGAGTGTTTGTGTCCATGTTTCATCATCATCAGCAGCAGCAGAATACACTTCATTGTTATCATCAGCTGCAGCCGCAGAATAATACTCATCATCATCAGATGCAGCAACAGAATAATCATCATCATCATCATGATGATTATCAGATGAAGCAGCAGAATATTCATCACCAGCTGCAGCCGCAGAATAATAATCATCATCAGCTGCAGCCGCAGAATATTAATCATCATTAGCTGCAGCCGCAGAATAATAATCATCATCAGCTGCAGCTGCAGAACAAACTTCATGATTGTCATCGCCCGCCGCAGCATTCGTATCGGAGGAATTCTGGTGGGAGAGGAGGACATGAACGGAAAATGTCAAAGATGATGGGGGGAGGTGGAAGATGAAGCAAGGCGAAAGAAGGAGGAGATCTGGATCCTGGACATCTCTGAAAATTAGCTTTTTAGTTAGATTCAGATTATGGAGGATGTTAAAAGGGGGGGGGGGGGTGGGGGGCGATGGAAGATGATGGGGGTGGAGGAGGAGAGAGGAGGAGGAGAGGGGAAGAGAGGGGAGGAGAGAGGAGGAGAGGGGACGACATTGAGGGGTGACGAGGAGGTGGACGACAGAGGAAGAAGAGGAGTGTAATGTTCGCCGCGGGAGGAGATTGATTCCTGCTCGGACCGTGTTCTTCGCTGTTGGGGGTAAGAGAGGAGGGGGGGGCTGTTGGAGGGGGTTGTGGTGGAGGGGGTTGTGGTGGAGGGGGGGGGGGGAGGAGTTGTGGTGGAGAGAGGGGTTGAGGGGAGGGGTTGTGGTTGAGGGGGGGTTGGGGAGGTTGAGGGGAGGGGTTGTGGTGGAGGGGGGGGGGGTGCTGATGTTTTCTCTCGGTGTCGGAGAGGGAAGATCGATCCGTTATTAATTCCGACGCACGCACGCGCAGCGTTCCTCACCACGCGTGTAATGAGAATTGAACAAAGGCTGTTTGCGCGCGGTGGGAGCGGTGGCGCTACAAACCCGACAGAGATGCGAGTTCCATTCCCGCTCACGGCCATCAACACCCAGTGACGATTATCTGTACCGGTCCTGCTCCTCCCCTCGGTCGACTCGGCCTCAAATGAGTACCTGGTGCGGTGTCAGCATCAGGGAGACAAAGGCGGCTGGGCGTGGTGCTGTCGAACCTTCTTCCCAACCGACAATGGCACACAAAGACAAAGATCCCCCGTGTAGCCTTAAAATAATGTTGGGGCAAGCACTGTTAGCAAGCACCTATGAAGGCCGGCACGGCACACGAGAGGGTGGGTGGTCAGCACCACGCCCGGTCGCCTTTGCCTCCCTAGTGGCGATGTTTACGCACCGCACCAGGAACTCATTTGAGGCCGAGTCGACCGAGGGGAGGCCCAGAACCGGTTAAGATCGTTACTGGTATTGGCCGTGAGCGGGAATCGAACCCGGATCGCCAGGGTCGTAGCGTAGTGCGCTAACCGCTACACTACCACACAACAACAACCGCCATTCGCCACTAAGTGGTGGTGACGTCACCTCGACGCTTGTGCCAGGCCATGTGCACCTTGAAGCCACGTGAAGTGTCGAACGCCCGCTGGCAGGTCAAGGGGCAAACCCAGGTGCCACGGATCGACTGACTGAGATGACTGGCTGATGCACCACCTGTGTCCCCTACTGTGCCAACTTGTTGTGCTTTAGCCACCCGGCGCTCCGCTCGTTGTTGTGAGCGTCGCTCCTCCGCCCTCTGTTGTTGTTGGAGGGCGACTGCCTGCAACTGCCCAGTAGCGTCCTTCACGAGCCTCCTCCACAGAGGCCGATCTTGACACCGCTGGTACCGGTCATCGGCAAGTCCACTCAGCTCCACATCCTCCTGTACCACATCACTCCATCTCTTCTCTAGCCGATGCCGCGCCCGTCTAGCCCCCTCGATCCGGCCGAACAAAAGCTGTTTGGGCATGCGGTGGCTGGACATGCGGGCTACATGACCCAGCCAACGCAGCCTTGCCCGCCGGAGGTGCTCAGCGATGGGACTTTGTCCAGATCTTTCGAGGATTTGTGAGCTCCTCACACAATCCAGCCTGGTTAAACCCAGGATGGTTCGTAGGCAGGCCAGCTTAAATGTTTCTAACACTGACACACACACTGACACACAGACAACCTCTCACGCACACACAATTTCATCCCCCCCGCCCCCCTCCCTCGCGCTGTCTCGCGCCGTCACGAGGAGGAGGAGGAGAAGGAGGTGATGGGGCTGTAATTATTTTCTTTCCTTCTGAGTCGCTGCACGCGTAAAATGACCGCGCTGTCTCGGAACACCTGCGGTGTGAGCACATAATGGCCACCCGCCTCCATCACCACCCCCATCACCATTCACCATCACCACCCCCATCACCATTCACCATCACCACCCCCATCACCATTCACCATCACCACCCCCATCACACTCCCCATCATCATCCCCATAACCCTCCACTATCACCCATCACCCTCCCTATCAACATCCCCCATCACTCTCCCCCATCACCATATTCTATAACCATCACTCATTCTCTCCCATTACCTATCTCCCATATACCATGAATATCGCAATCATCATCATCATCTACTGGACATCTGTGAAACTATTGGACATCTGTGAAAAGAGCTTAATAGCACATCGGATTCCTCCGGTATAAATTAATATTCTGATTCTGATCACCATCACCACAATCAGCGGCAGCAGCAGAAGCAGCAGCGGCTCGCAGGTTGGGCTGCCTGGTGAACAGGAGATGGCCGCACAGAAATCGTTTCGTGTTCCCATCTGTGCGGCCACTGATCTCTCCCGAATGGAATTGGCCAAATATTAAGCAAAATTATGAAACATTTTTAAATATATTTTACCAGTTAAGTGCCCACTGAGCTATGTAGCTCTTTTTCAGAAGCAACCTGGCCACAAATAATTGCTCAACGAAGTGGCTCATCGTCACGTGGACATTTATAGCAGCAGCCCAAAACTCTAAACGCGTGTTTATGAATGTGGAGGGAAACACCGGAGGACCTGGAGAGAAATCCACGCGACCACGGGGAGAGACACGCAAAACTCTGTACAGCAGGCGTCAGGGTCGGGATTGAACCCACGACCTTCTGTATACCAGGCGAGGTAGTTAACATCTCACCACGGGGAGAGAGAGATGCAAACTCCAAATATACAGCAGCAGGCAGTCAGGGCGACCGTCGAAATACCAGGCGAGGTAGTTAACATAGCTCGGTGAGGCTATCCTGGGTAAATAAACAAACACCACCACTACCATCATGGTGCATTCATTTCCACATTGGCGCTAAAGTCGTTTGGAGGAGATGACAGCGGGGGGGGGGGGCGGCTGTGGTGCGAGGGGGGGCTCAGTGATGTGTGTGGGGGGGGGGCACGGGGGGTGAGGGGTGGAGGGAGGGCGGACGATAATTCTATACAGTCTCTCAGCAATTTAACGCGCCGTAGTAATTGCCCGTAATGATTGCCGTCTCTTTGTGTGAAGGGGGACGTGGTGGGGGGCAGGAGGGCGGCATGGGGGGGGGGGCGGCAGGGGGGGCGGGGTGTTAGCCACGGACCGTTGCAGAAGCGCCCAGGCGTGGACTGGACGACTGCGACTCTCTCCTGCAGAGCCTCACGACCCCTCGTCTATGAGTCTCTGTGTGAGTCTACGGGTCTCTGTGTGAGTCTGTGTCTCTGTGTGAGTCTGTGTCTCTGTGTGAGTCTGTGTCTCTGTGTGAGTCTATGTGTCTCTGTATGAGTCTACGGGTCTCTGTGTGAGTCTATGTGTCTCCGTGTGAGTCTGTGTCTCTGTGTGAGTCTGTGTCTCTGTGTGAGTCTACGGGTCTCTGTGTGAGTCTATGTGTCTCTGTGTGAGTCTATGGGTCTCTGTGTGAGTCTATGTGTCTCTGTGTGAGTCTATGCGTCTCTGTGTGAGTCTATGGGTCTCTGTGTGAGTCTGTGTCTCTGTGTGAGTCTATGCGTCTCTGTGTGAGTCTATGGGTCTCTGTGTGAGTCTGTCTCTGTGTGAGTCTATGGGTCTCTGTGTGAGTCTGTGTCTCTGTGTGAGTCTACGGGTCTCCGTGTGAGTCTATGGGTCTCTGTGTGAGTCTGTGTCTCTGTGTGAGTCTATGGGTCTCTGTGTGAGTCTACGGGTCTCTGTGTAAGTCTATGGGCCTCTGTGTGAGTCTATGGGTCCCTGTGAGTCTATGGGTCTCTGTGTGAGTCTATGGGTCTGCGTGTGAGTCTATGGGTCTCTGTGTGAGTCTATGGGTCTCTGTGTGAGTCTATGGGTCTCCGTGTGAGTCTATGGGTCTCCGTGTGAGTCTATGGGTCTCTGTGTGAGTCTATGTGTCTCTGTGTGAATCTATGGGTCTCTGTCTGAGTCTATGGGCCTCCGTGAGTCTATGGGTCTCCGTGTGAGTCTATGGGTCTCTGTGTGAGTCTATGGGTCTCTGTGTGAGTCTGTCTCTGTGTGAGTCTACGGGTCTCCGTGTGAGTCTATGGGTCTCTGTGTGAGTCTATGTGTCTCTGTGTGAGTCTACGGGTCTCTGTGTGAGTCTACGGGTCTCTGTGTGAGTCTATGGGTCTCTGTGTGAGTATATGTCTCTGTGTGAATCTATGGGTCTCTGTATGAGTCTACGGGTCTCTGTGTGAGTCTATGGGCCTCTGTGTGAGTCTGTGTCTCTGTGTGAATCCGCTGCGGTGGTCGTGCTGAGCGAGAATCGACATGGATGTTGCGCTGCATTGCGCATGGGATGTTGATGCCACTTCTCTGCGTCCCCCGTGGAGCCGCAGAGCCACAGCGCCACTCCGAGTCGCCACGCCGCATCTCACGGGAACCGGGGGAGACGCGCGGCTCGAGGGCTCGAGAGGGGGGCGCGCCTCGCCCCTCCAGTCACACGCGTGGCTTGGATAGGGTACAGACACCCAGAGACACACACAGCGACTCCATCACAGACCGATAGACAGAGAGACAGACGGACTCACATAGAGACTAATATTAACAGGCCCATAGACAGAGACTCACATAGACTGATACAAATAGATCCATAGACACAGAGACCCACATACTCACATAGAGATTGATACAAATAGACCCAGACAGAGACCCATGGGCTCACATAGACCTCGAGACGCACAACTCTCATAGAGACCCATCGACGCACACAGAAACTCGGACTCACAGAGAGCCGTATTCTCTAACACGTGTGTGTATATATATGCGTGCAAGTGTGTGTTTGGGTGGGGTATTGATTCTATTTATAGGGAGCTTCCCTCCGTTGCCAACAACGTTTAGAGATGTTGAATTAAACATGACTTGGTTCGATATTTTTGATCACCTTGCCTCATTATAACTCAAAAGTGCAAATGTGTCGGTTACGCTTGCCAAGGCATTTCATGTTTGTACCACACAACAAAGACCCCGCCGTGTAGCCTGCACAACGCTTTGGGGCAAGTGCTGTTAGCGAGCACCTCTGAAGGCCGACACGGTATACCCAGCGGGGGGTGGCCAGCACCAGTCTAAGGGTTCTGATGCCGCCTCTGTCTCCCAAGTGGCGATGTTTACACACCGCATCATGTATTCATTTGAAGCCGAGTCGACCTTAGGCGGAGGCCCAGGTACCGGTTCACTGTTGTTGGCCGTGAGCGGGAATCGAACTCGGGTCGCCGGGTTCGTAGCGCAACGCGCTAACCGCTACCGCTCCCCCCTTCCTATCACCCAACCACGCACACCAGCCTTGAGCTCTCCAGTGAAGCTGCCCGCACCGTGGGAGCGACACGTCGGAGGTCGTGACAAACAACACGTTTGGTGCGGCGGCACGACGGCGAAAACACATGGGGGGGGGGGGGGGGGGGGGGGAGAAGAAGCAGCTGAGCTGATTATTGCTTAAAGTTTATTTGGGAAGGAAAAAAAACCGAGTGTTTTTTGTGTGCGGTTTAAAACAGGCACTCTCCCGTCTCTGGGATACTCGCGACAGCGAAGGCGTGCAGACATCGCAGAGAGCAGCAGAAGCGATGAGTTCCATGCTTGGGTAGAGGGAGACTTAACGATGTTACAACGCAACCGCAGATTGAACTCAGGTCATTCACAGTCGAGAGGCGGGTCACGTCGCAAGAGTCTCAGAGCTAGGTTGGGGGTGTACACCCCCCCCCCATACCACCCGTTCTCCTCCCGCAGCCTGTGGATGGACTGAGCTCCGTCATGTCAATGTGGAACATCCCATCACTGTATGGGACCTTTTTGCCAGTATCAAAGTATGAAAAATAAGAATAGGTTTTACCCTTTCTGGCAAGGGTAAAACCTATCCTGATTTTTGCACAATCCCACCGCTGGCTCGCACAGAAGATCCATCGGCTCAACTCCATCGCTCGTTTGAACAGGGAAGATACTTCTGGAGCCAGATTCGCATTTTTATTTCAACTTAAGGGGTTTAACCCCCTGGCTCCACCACGGGGACAGGGGGAGCAAGAGTCGTGGATGCAATGAATGGAAAAAGTGAATGGATCGCGCGAGAGGGGGAGGAGGAAGGCCGGGACGGAAGTCCCCATCAAGACGGACAAAGAGCAGGGCACTGCTTCAGATGAGCGGCAGGGAGAGGAGGGGCAGATGAGAGGGTGATGATGATGTTGAGGAGGAGAAAAGCGAGGGAGACGCGAGAGAGAAAAGAAGCGGACACGCGGCGTCTGTTTCCAAAGGGGGCGGGGAGAGGGACCCAGAGTGGTGGTGGTGGTAGGCACACGTAAGTCACGTGATATCCGGGAGGCTTGAGCCGATTTAGAAATACAAATAAACATTGCATCTCATTGTCTCTAGACCGGTGGTGCCGGACACGAGGTCCACGCGAGGTGGTCCCCAGAAACTGGTTGCAGGCACGAGTCAGTTTAACAAACCACCGGATGCTTGCCGCGCATTGCACAACTGTCGTGATTGTATCCACGACTTAAATATCCGCCAACTGCTGGCATTGGTTGTTCACGTGACGTACAACGTGCGCGCGCGCGGGTTTAATTTTCGAAAAATACACGTGACTGGTGCATGGTGGTCTGCGAAAATTGTTGAAGGGCCGACGGCGATACGCCGGTCCAGGAATTGTTGGGAAGCACCGGCCGACACGATCATAATTTCTCCATCGTGGTTAAGCGTCGCCGTCTTCAGAGGATTTTGAGAGAATAGGATGGGCAGGACCAAGGATGACAAGTTATGATTTAGGGGACATTGTGAATATTGCAAAACGTCGATGCTGGACTTGGTTCGAGAAAAGTGGCATCTACAAGGAGTAGAAAGCTCACAGGGGGCCCTACAGCCACGCCTCATCATCCTTGGAGAGGGGGGGAGGGCTAAAGGCAAGAGGAAGACAAAGACAGACATGGTGGTGGTAGGGGGAAGAGCTTGTCCCGAGAGGGAGCTCTGGGGACGTACGCCGTCTGGAGAGCCGACAGCGACGTTCATGGAAATGTCACCAAACATTTCGCCAAAACTAGGGACGGAAAGGAACCATTTGCCAACACCACCACCACACAACGTGACTCACCTGGCTCCGAGGCTTTTAGTCAGAGGTAAGAGGGCACTTAACCGGTCGTACACAAGGTGCACACCAAAGTTATTATACTCTTAAGTAGATTATGTTTTTTGATAACCATGGGGTCAAGCATAGATATCGTCATCAAGTATACAGCGTAAAGCTTGCATATGCATAGCACACGGTGAATTCACAAAAACGCTAGCTACACAAGTGTCAGATCATTGCAAATAAACCACAAAAATCTTATGTTGATAAAGCTCTGCATATTTTTTTGGCGATTAATTATCATCAACAAATGCCCATATGACGTTACCGGCCGAGAAGCCTGCCACTGTTGCCATCTCCCGAACAGACACCATGGGTGGAGCGGCGGTGCCGTTGGTGGTGAACGCAACCGCGATACCGACCCGGCGACCCGAGTTCCGAGTCCCGGACAACATCGGTGGCACGGAGTGAAATCCGAACCAGGTCTGCTCCACACCCCCCCCCCCCCCCTTGTCCACCCAAGATTCGATTTGGGGGCAAGTTAAGTTTTTTTCCACGTCAGACATTGTCGAGCGGCCAACTCTGGCTTGACGAGACGATAACCGCCCCACCAAATAATGTTCTGCACGAGTGAATTGTGCGAAAATAAAATCAACGGCGACCTTGTTCACCAATTTGATTTCGTTTGTGCGACGCCAGCTCAAAAGTGGACTCTCGATTATCTGGGATAATTTGGAGTGGTGACACAAACATAAAAAAAACCACGGATAATTCAACACATTTGTAAATTAGGCCACGGAACAAAGTGATTGTTTATCGGCGTAGAATGGGGGCGAAGAGTGGATCGTACCTGCGTCCGTTTATATTGCGCGACGGGTTAACTCGCCGACGTGTTTGAGGCCACGTGGGGATGGAGGTGGCGGGTAACGAGTCGCTGACGCTCGGCGAGTGAGGAGCCGCTCACAATGAAGCCTCCGCTCGAGTCAATAGATATTTGATCCGATGTGTGTTTTGCAAGCACGGCTAATCCAGCCGCTCGGATAATCCGCCCAGAGATGAGTGAACTTTCGGCAACGGAAAACATGGAGAGGATCAGTGGACGGTTCGGCGGCAGCCACCACTCGGGCCGCCATTTGGAGTCTCCTGGGCCAAAAAAAACCCATGAAATGTCGTTTGCCAAAAAATGTCACCACCAGGGACGCATCCACCCCCCCCCCACCCCCACAGACGCACGCGGTACGAAGGCAACATGCTCCACTGGGAAGCAGACCTTCCATCTGCAACAATGCGCTCGTCGGCCGGGTTACTCGTCCCCTTTTTCCACTGGCACATCCGAGCCAGCGCGGCGGAGCCAGAACCAAACCGCGAAAGGACAGCCTCACGGACAAGACATGCGAATCTGACGAGGGGCCGAGCAGGGCAATGGGCGAGGTTGAAGCCGCATCCACCGCACGCGACGTCGTTCGGTACGCCGTGCCGGCGTGGTGTCACCACGTCACCTCATCTTATCTTACACAGGATTCTACAGCACCTTATTGCAAGGCGCTTACCCCCACACACACACACGCGCGCGCGCGCGCGAGTCTCCGCTCGTTCGCCGCGTCCGACGTCGGCGGCTTGGCTCGGCTCCCGCAGTGGAACAAAAACAATACCGGGGCCTGCCGAGCCGGGCTGGTTCGGTTGAGCGGCGGACCGGAGGGATTTTTTTCCCCGTCAGGCGGCAAATTACGGGGCGCAGGCTGGCTCCGGGCCGCTTAGAGCGGGGCGTGGTTTGGCAGCGCCCATCTTCACAACGGAGCAGCTTCCGTTTTTTATTCTTAGAATACAGATGGGCTCGACACCGCCGCGTCGCGCCCTCGCCAACTTCACCACCCCGCACCTTTTGCCAGCAACAATAACGACGCCCACACCTCTTCCTCCTAAGAAGCTAGGCGTGCCAACAATACAACTAAATGTAACAAACAAAACGCTGCCACCAAACAAAAATACTCAGGTGCAACAATAACAATACTATTAGCGTTGTTCTCAAAACCCTTTTGCGAATCGCTCAAAGCAGTTTTATTCTATCGATCCGCGCGTCACCGTGATCCCAACACTCGCGCGTGTCGACTCCCCGGCCGGAGGCAGACTCGCCACCATCGTCTCTCCTAGAGGGGGTGATTCAACGAGTACTGAACCATTTGGGAAGCTGATGTTTGTGTTAGTGTGTGTGTGTATATACTGAACCCCGTTACGGGAAAGTGTAATTTCCACCACTGGCTCAGGCCATTCCGTGAACTTATTGTTACTTAAAATTTTCCGTGGCCGGCCGGAGTCCGATCCTGCCACTCGCTCCTCGGGGTGCATTGGTGGTGGCGGCGGCGGTGGACATCAGTGGCCTCCGTAGTTGTGCTTTTCCAGCCGCTCCGTTAGCAACCGTGTGAGCTCGACGCTTCGCGCAGGAGAGGTCTCTCACGCCAGGGCGCCGTCTCAAGTTTACCGGTGGCCAAAACTTCACGACGGCGTGCCACGCCAAAAGCTCCCGTCGCCGCATGGGTAAGGCCGACTTGGCAGGAGCGAAGTGATTATTTTTGTCGCCGCAGTCATCGTCGTCGTCGTTGTCATCCTCATCAGTTTTCGACGTCGCGAGCGTGCAATTCTTGTCGGCGGGACATTAAAAAAAAGTTCCGAAGGTCCGATCATGGACTTCACCGGGCTGATGATCTCACCAAAATATTTGCTGGGTCCATGCCGGGTAGACTGCAGGCGATGGCACGCGACTAGCAGTTGTTAGGAGTAGTAGCCACGGCCCATAGCGAGAGAAAGATATACTGGATGCGGTGTTTTGGGTGGAAAAAAATATTTTCCAGTTCGTCGACCTAAAACGGACCCCCGGCTGTACAATGAACCCCGGTCGTCGTGTTTAACCAAGGAATTAAAAAAAACTGACACCAATAATAATTATAATAACATCAACCGGGCTCTCTCTGGTCCGCCATCACGCCGCCCATCTCCTTCGGCGCGGTGCGTGCGGCCAAGCCTTGCGGTGCTTCCCGTCGCGTTGCCGTGGCTCCGGCGTGGCGTCACCGTCGCCGTGGTCTTGCTGCCGGCGTCACCAGTAGAAGGATTTGGTGAGGAAGCTGGCGGCCGAGCTGAGCCAGCTGCCGCCGGCGTCCTTCTTGGCGCCGACGCGCGACACGGCGCGCCCGTTCTGCCGCACGGGGCTCTCCTCTTCGGGGAGGTAGTCGGGCAGCTCCTCGTTCTCCTCCAGCCCCTCGGAGCACTGCTCCAGTGACAGCAGCACCTGCCGGCGGGTGAGCGGGTGGGCGGCGGGTGAGAGGGTGGACAGGTGGACATGTGAGCGGGTGGACAGGTGAGCGGGTGGACATGTCAGCGGGTGGACAGGTGAGCGAGTAGATGTGTGAGCGGGTGGACAGGTGAGCGGGTGGACAGGTGAGCGGGTGGACATGTGAGCGGGTGGACTGGTGAGCGGGTGGACAGGTGAGCAGGTGGACAGGTGAGCGGGTGGACGTGTGAGCGGGTGGACTGGTGAGCGGGTGGACAGGTGGGAAAGGTAGGCGAAAGGGTGGGCGAGGTGGCAGGGCTAGGTGGGTGGTGGTGGCTTGGGCGTGGGGGGAACGTCACCGTCCACGCGCTCACCTCCTCTCCGCTCTCGTTCTTGATCACCTGCTGAGCCGACATCACCTTCGTGGCAGCAATCGCCGACGCCAGGCACTGCAAGGAAATCGACGGAAGAGGGGTTCGCCGGCTTGTGTGAGCACGCACGCCGGAGGGAGGACTCGTGATAATGAATAATAACGATAAGTTTGGTACATTTGGTATTCAGGTTATTCTTCTAGCGTGGGGCTGTCAGCGCACGGAGGAAGGCGCTGCCAAGTTTTACGCACGCACACCGCCCTGCGGGGAGTTTGACAACACAGGGGGTTGGTGGGCCACGCCGCCGCGCGCAATCCCATTTGGAGAACTTGCGGTGGAAGTTTTGAGGCGTTGACTGTGACACGGTCACGTTCACAACGCGTTCGATACACACGCCGCAGTACTGACCGGGGCCGCCACTGGATTCGTGAACTTGTGCGACAAAGCGGCGAATGTGCGGCCGCGGGATCAAATCTTTGCACCGCGTTTTTCGTGGTTGCGGTCACTGGAGATTTTTCTCCGGATCCTCCGGTTTTTACCTCCAAATTCCTAATCAATGTCACACGCTTTGAGTATTTGGCTGCTAAAATTTTCCATGAGATAAGCCACTTCATTGAGCTATCATTTGTGGCCAGGTAGCTAAGCTGGGCCTTACCTGGTAAATAAAAAAATAGTTTAGTTTTAGTCGTTTGAACATTTAGTTTTATTGTGTTTGGTTCTGTGGGCTCGTTTTGGCAGTTTTACACGTACACCGCATTGCTTTTGATGTACCCACGACAGAGACGTTTAGTCTCAGAGGGCTCTCACCCTGGTTATAAATAAACTTGACGGAATTGAAAAGGGTGACATGACAGGACTCCATGAATATCTAACACCTTTCTTTCCCTTCAAGGGGCTGTTCTCCAGCACGGGGGAGACGCACCCAACTTCGCGAATGTTCTGAATGCAACACTTAAGCTTCAAGTTTTATTATTTTACTTTTTAAACCAGACAAGGGCCCCACCTGAGCTATTTAGCTCTTTTTCAGAGGCGAGCTGGCTATCACAAATGACAGCTCCAAATACCGTCAACACCTGGTGTATAAATGTGGAGGGGAAACCCGGAGGACCCAGAGAAAAATACACGTGACCACAGGGAGGACACGCAAACTCCAAATATACAGCAGGCTTCAGGGTCGGCATCGAACCCACGACCTCCTGCATGCCAGGCGAGATAGTTAACATCTTGCCACCGTGGCGCCCCTTCTTCCGGTCACTTCATAGAAATGGTAAAAGAGTCGGGCCGGGTGGCTTGGAGATCCTGGGGGCGCTAAGCTGGCACTGCCGAGATCTTTTACACCAATTGGAAAAAAAATCAGCTGTCTGTGGCTAAACCTGATTACATCACGTTCTCAAGGCAAGCGAGTTGACTGCGCAAATTACAAGATGCATGAAACGATGACCGTTAAAAACCGAACGTTACCCTTGTTGGTTTGGTCAGGTGAGCAAGTGCTGCCCCCCCCTACTGCGAGGAGCAGCGTTCCTGTTAAGGGATCTGGGCGCTCAGGGTCTCGTGAAGCAATGTCGATGTCGGCACAATTGGAAGTACATTTTCGCGGGGGGGGGGGAATCCCCAAACGTTAAAGGGAAAAAAAGAAAATCTGGAGGTGGCGGAAAGTGGAGGGTGGTCGCATAACAAGCGTGGCGAGGGTGTGAATGAGTGGATCCCTTCCCGGTGCGTCTGGATTGATATCTCTCTCTCTCTCCCAGCCTCACTCGGCTCTCTGTTTCCTCTCTCACTCACTGGCCTCCAGTGACGCCCCAGGCTGTAGCCGTAATGGCTGCGCGCAGCTTCTCATTAGAAGTGGCCCGCGGTGATTTTGCCGGGCTAAATCCTGGATGAGCCCGGCAGCGGACGGGAGAGAGAGGACAACAAAGCCAGCCCCCCTGACATCGCGACGCCCGTCTCCCGCGCTCTTGGCTCACGATCAGAAAGCCGCAAGTTCGCATCCCGGATGGGGTTCAACTCTGGCTTTTACCATCATCATCATCATCTGCCTATCATAATCGGCCATGATCTATTCACTGCCAGATGAAAGCATCCCCAAGCCTGCGCCATGCAACAATCCGTATGGCTCCATCACAAAAGACATAGATCCCTTTAAAGAGACTGTTGGGGCAAGTGCTGTTAGCGAGCACCTATGAAGGCTGGCGTAGGGGGCGTGGAGGGCCAGCATCACACCCGGCCGCCGTTGTTTCCCCATTGGTGACGTTACCAACACCGCACCATTTACTCGGGGAAGGTCCAGGACCGGTTGAAATATTCGCCACACCTTCACATGCATAGCACTGCAGAGCTTGGGGAGGAATTCAGTGCTGGCTCGCCGCACGACCGCTGCCATTCTCCGCCCGCCTGCGGTTCCTCACGCCTCCGAGTCGTTCTCTCTCTCCGAACACCGTGCGGCGTGTTACAAGTTGAAGTTATGATTCTCGTTCTTCTTGGTGTTACTCATCCCAACAGTCTGTTAAAGGCTTACACGTGGGACCTTTGCCTGTGTACGTGTGCGCGTGCGGTACGTGTGTACGTGCCTGTACGCGTGTGCCCTTACCTCCGCCTTGAGCTCCGTGCGTATGCGCACCACACAGCGCTGGCTCGCCATCTGGAACGTGAAGCTTATGACGCCTCTCACCTTGAGCAGGGCGTCCTCGCACAAGCTGCGCCGGCCCTGGCGATCCCATCGCAACACGCACACGCAAGGCAAAGGTCCCCCGTGTAACCTACACGGGCTGTTGGGGCAAGTGCCGTTAGTGAGCAACACCCGGTGTCGTGGTCCAATTTTTTCCGAATTTGGAAATCACTCAATTGGGATCGTGCGCACACACAGCAGCAATCATCGCCTGCCCTACTGGCAGACTGGTGCCCGCTTGCAAGCCAGGTGCTGAGTCACCTCGTGCTGCACAGAGACAGCTGCCACTGGGGGTGCCCTTTGGAACGTTGGGAGGCCGCACTATCAAACACAAACCATTTCAATCGCTCGCCTTATAAATCCCACGTTGGACACTAACACTGCGGCCTGAAAGAAGAACTTACACGAGGGGTGACGTTTTAGGACAGTGGTCCTTATTAAGAGCACGACCCTTCTTGATACGCAAGAAGATTGCTCTCACTGGCTGACAAGTTGCCAATTATATTTTTCTTCTGAAGGCTACGATGCTATTGACAAACGTGTCGAGTTAATTGCATTGTTAAATGTGCTAGTGCACCAATGCCAAGGCAGCGGCGCCAGCAAATAATTTGCTTCATCAATCCCCTCTTTAACCACTCCCGCCTGTTTGTTGTTGTTGTAACGTTCTTACCCGCACCTACCGGACATCTGTGAAAAAGCGCCTCATAGCTCATCGGATTCCTCTCCAGCATAAATATCCTGATGATTCTGATTCCAAGACGCTACACAGAAATTTACGGGAAACAGGGATAGGGCCGTCGTTGAGATGGCGATGGGGCCGCGCGACTGACCCCGTCGGTCAGGCCGTCGATGTGCAGCGTCACGACCTTGGCCTTCTTGTTGGTGTTGCCCAGGAAGAACTGTCCCTTGCGGGGGCGCGACGTCACCCCGCCGCCTCCTCCCCCCGGCACCGCCGTGGTGGCGCCGGCCGGGCGTGTGAGCAGCTCGTGAATCTCGGCGGCCAGGGAGCCGGCTTCGTGCAAGCGCTCCTTCCTGCGTGGAGATGGCGCATTGTTCACGAGCGCGAGCGAGTGCGTCGCTGTGGAGCGTGGAGAGTCTAGGTGCAACCTGGAATCTTTCACTTCATCCTGCCACTGCTGGCTGAAGGACCTCCACTAGACGGAGCTCTATAGAGTGGTATATGGGAAAATGTGGCCGTACCCACACTTTGCCCCACCACACGCGGCCGACCGAGGCGTTCTCATTAACAATGCCAGGTAGCCAGAGGGGTGACTTTTTAACTGCTGCGCCAAAAGATTATCTAACGAAAATCATGAAATCAGGACAGACCTGTAATTAAACTGGCTTCAAAAGCGCAAATGTGAGTCGATGGTCTGAGCATGATTACCAATAAGCGCACAAAAAACGGCACCAAATTAAATTCGGTTCTACACTTATCTCAGAATGGCAAAATCGGTTTTACTGTCAGGCAACAAACACTACCCTCCATGATGCAGGTTTTCTTGGTTAGATCGCGTAAGCCTACGTGTTAAACACTACCCCCATACGCAGCCGAAGTGGTCAAGTGCTGCCCTCTACTGCGTGGAGACCAGAGAACTGTGATGTCTGCTTCTGTGGGCTGTTTTTTAACGCTTCTCAGCTGCAAGAGATCCTAATGAACTCTTCGCGTCGTGACGCCGATAGCGGTATGGTCGGGATAACATCGTGTGGTCAAAGAAGGATACAGACAGAATATAAATGTGTGTGTGCTGAACTTCTTTGGCACCATACGCAGCCAACCGTGTTTATCGGAGGTGCGGGGGAAGGACAACAAACTAAACAAAAAAATCAGTTCTAAAGAAATCACTTTTCAATCTAGATGTAAAAGTGCATAGCTCCAGTGGCTTCCGAATATCAGAATAGCGCTCCAGATAGCTGCAGAAGTGCCGTAATTATTTATAGAAATGGAACGTTTCAAAACAAATGACAAGCTTGTTCGCAAAAAATCTCTAGCAATGAATTGTCGCACCCAGTGTTTAATGCATTAATCGTGAGCATAAAGATTGGGAGAATTCAATTAACGAGTTGTTCTAGAACCGAATAGGGATGATGTCACAGTGGTGAACTTATGGTTAGCACAACTGGAATTGAAATCCAGACAAGCGATACGGTGAGTCTTTGTTCGGCAGCTGGCCAAAAAGCCGCCGCTAATGCGAGGATGACCGGAGTTTGCGTGATGGTTTATGCCCCTCGACGTGAAAAGAGCGTAAGGGCGAGCGAGATCCATCCGTTCCTGTCTCACGCACTTGTCGATGATGTTCTGCAGGCTGAGCAACATGCCCAGCTCACTGCGCATCCTCTCCCGGTTGGCCGCACTCTCCGCCAAATACCTCAGCGCCTGGAACAAAGAATCAGAATGTTTATTTACACTGGAGGAATCCGATGAGATATAAAGCCCTTTTCCACAGGTGTCCAATAAGGGCGGGTAAGAACGTTACAAAGACGCAGCTGCCAGTCATCGCGCAAGGTGCGCTGCGGTGGTGAGATGTTAACTCCCTCGCCTGGTATACAGGAGGTCGTGGGTTCGATCCCGATCCTGATGCCTGCTGTATATTTGGAGTTATGCCCGTCTCTCTCCCCGTGGTCGCGTGGACTTTCCTCCGGGTCATCCGGTTTTTCCCTCCACAATTAGAAACGTGCGTTTGGAGTATTTGGCTGCTATAAATTACCACGTGATGATAAGCCACTTTGTTGAGCTATCATTTGAGATCGCCAGGCCGCTTCTCAAAAAGAGCTACGTAGCTCAGTGGGCCTTACGTCGTAAAATAAATAAACATCGTCACGAACACGACGGGAGAGAGAAACGCAAAGCGCCAAGAAAGAGCGAGGGCTCCACTCGCTGGACTGCGGAAGCAATTTCACTTTTGGGCCTCGACAGCCCCTTGGTACAAAATTGTGTATTTTAGGACTTTCGTCGTGAATAAAGTGGATAGATCCGTACATGTATAGGGCTGCAGGATGTGTGTACTGGTAGACGTGAAAGTATAAGTGTACTGTAACGCATGTGTCGGACGATGACGATGATGACGGTGGTGCCGACGATGCCGACGGTACACAGCCAGACAACGCGCATCAGTGGTGGCGCAACAGCAACGACCTTTAGCAGCGAGCCAATGAAAGTCATTCGAGACGAGGACTCAAATAGCAGCTGTGACAACTCGTTACTTTAAAACGACACGCTGCCTAAAATAACAAGAGGGGTTTGTTATGCGGAGGGGGTGGTGCAGTGGTGCAGCGGTTTGCACAAAGGGCTACAAAACCGGCAACCAGAGTTTTATTTCTGACCACAGCTTGACGTCCGTAGCAAGCGAAACCTCTGAACCGGTCCTACGCCGCATCCTTCACCAATATGCACTTACCAGAATGGTGAAGTATGTTCACACATGTAGAGGGGGAGTCCATTGTCCAGAAGTTAATTGCCAAAAGGCTGTGTATATATATACGTATTTTGTTGTTGTTTTGAGACCTCTTGCCAAATAGAGAGTCTTAATGGTGTAACTTCCAAACATTGGCGAGTGGTGGCACTACTGGGTTCGAGCCGGTGTCTGGTTAGCTCGTGTGGTTAGGAAAGGGGCAGGTGCACGGGACGGCAACCTAAATAACAAGAGGGGCCACGCTTTTCGAATTCGGTACAAAACTCCACGTTTCTAGAGACGCAAAGCCACGTGGCGAACACGAGACGCTGGTGGTATCCTGAATGAATTAACGCCACAAGGCCGGTCCCTAAAGAGCTGCACTCGGCTCCGGAGCCGTTGGGTGTCGACCACTGGGCTAGTGTCTTGCTGGAGATGGGAATGTTCACAATTTACCCTCCCCGACGCGATCTGCCAAGCAACGTGCCCGTATATACTCCCCATTCATACCGTTGGATGGAAAGAGACGGGGGCTCACGTGACATTTAAGAAACATAAAACTTACCCTGAATGACGGCTGATCCTAGGAGGAGGGGATGGGTGGATGTCGGACGTTATTTCGCTCGTTATCGTTGACATACCCCCCCCCTCTGCACTCCCAAACCCCCACCACTGCCCACCCCTCCGCCTTGGTGAGAAAATTACCTGAACAAGCCCCTTTTTTTTGGGAGGAAAGCTTACCTAGAGGGCGTAGCAACAACCCTTACTCCCGTACATTCACATGCCCTCTGTAATGACTGTTGATTTGGGTTCAATAACAAAAAAGGAATGTAAACTGCCAAGTGCTGTCGGAATACGAACCTAACTGGCGACCATTGGATTGCTTCCCATTAAACCACGGCAGCATCCGCGAGGAATTTAAACACCCTATCCGTGCAAATCCTCATCCCTTTGCATGTACGTTGAACTTCTTTCGCACCGTACGTACCCAACTGTGCTAATTGGAGGTGCATGGCAAGGACAAAGAACAACAAACTAGACACAACAAGCGTTTCTAAAGTAATTACTTTTCAATCTAGATTTAAAAGTGCATAGCTCCAGTGGCGTCCTAATTTCAGAATCTTTATTTATTCTGGAGGAATCCGATGAGCTACAAAGCTCTTTGTCATAGACGTCCAGTAGTCTTTTCCACAGGCGTCCAGTAGATATCGGAAAGGAAGCGTGTAGGCACCGTCGGTCGCCGGCGTTTCACCTGCAGCGCCGAAAACACAACGTCGGCGTCGTGGTGGTCGAGGAAGAGGACGAGCCCCGGCAGGCAGCCGTGGTCCCTGACGATCACCTCGCGGTTCTGCGGCTCCGACGCGAGGTCGCGCAGCTGGGTCACCACCGACAGCGCCTGCGGTCGCTCCTGCTCGGCCATTGCTCGCGGCGACGTGCAGGAGGGAGGAGGCGGCGGTGGCGGTTATGAAGATGGGGAAGGCAGTAATCGCAGCAGGAGAAGGGAGTGATGATTACAGAAGATTAAAGAGGAAGGGGAGGAGTGATGATTCCTGAGGAGGAAAATATGTGGAGGAGATGGAAGAGGACTGGCAGAAGAGGGGGAAGAGAAGATGAGGGAGGCGTGAGGGGGACACATGCGTCATGCGCTGAACATCTGGGGAGTTGCGCTGCTTGAGAAGGACTGGCCAAGGAAGTTGGGTGGGTGGGAGGTGAAGAGAAGACGAGGGTGGAGGTGACAGAGGGGCTGGATGATGACACTGATCTCACAAGGCACTCTGGAGCCGTGCTGGTGTGGAGGGCCGTGGCTGGGACGTGGCGAGAAGGTTCTGGTGAACAAGGCCTCCTCCTCGAGGTGTCCTTGGCAGGGCCTGAGGGGGAGAGACATGACGTTGCGGGTAAATCTTAAGACAAACTACACCATGCCGCACTGACCAGAGTGCTGAAGCATGGTCAAACAACCCCTCCGAACGACACGGTGTGGGGAGACTTTCGTCCAGCAGTGAATTGACACAGCGCCGCGTATGTTTGTTGAACTTATTTGGCACCGTACGGAGCCAACCGTGCTAATCTGAGGTGCGGGTGAAGGACAACTAAACACAAAGCAGTTCAAGGGATTAGTTTTCAATCTAGATGATTTCAAAGTTCATAGCTCCAGTGGCTTCTTAAGATCTGAAGAGCGTTCCTGACGGCCACAGAATGCGCTGTAATTATTCATGAAAACGGAACGTTTCAAAACAAATAACACACGCATAGTTCGATGCATTCGTGAGCGTAACTATTGGGATAATTCTAATAAACGCGTTGTTACAGAACCAACTAGGGACGATGCCACGGTGGTGGAATAATGGTGAGCACGAAATAATGGTGAGCACGAAATAATGGTGAGGACGAAATAATGGTGAGCACGAATAATGGTGAGCACGAATGGTGAGCACGAAATAATGGTGAGCACGGAATAATGGTGAGCACGAATGGTGAGCACGGAATAATGGTGGGCACGAAATAGTGGTGAGCACGGAATAATGGTGAGCACGAATGGTGAGCACGAATAATGGTGTTTGGTGTTTGTTTGCAAGCCAGCGGCAAATGTTCTTGTTTCTCTGCCAAGTGTGGCTGGACACCAGCGGCGTTAACGCCGTCAACAGCAACTTCACAACTTTAAACTCGCCCAAAACTAGAGCGGCAACACCACCACCACCACGGACGTGGCCTCTTTTAAAAAAAAAAAACTTCTAGAACGTCCCCCAACAATCCATAACACAGACTGTTTTTTTTTGTTTTGGGTTAGATCGCGTAAACATATAAAATGGGTCGTTAAACCCGCCAACACCCGACACAGCCAATTAGTAAGGTTCGTCAGGTAAACAGAACGTGCCAATTCGTTACAAGTACAGCTGTGTGTTGGTGGAACAATCGTGTTGTGGACTTGGTTCTCCAGCACGCCGGTGTGCTGCACTCGTAACGAATCCACAAAAGGATTGTGTGTACTGAACCAGTAACGAATTGTCACGTTCTGTTTACGTGACAACCCCCAACTAATTGGCTGTGTCGGGTGGTGGCGGGTTTAACGACACATTTACGCGATCGATTATGGACATTGGTCGGGAAATTCTCAACAACGTAAACCGCAACAACGTCCTCTCGCTCGGCTGCCCCTCGCTACTTAATCAAGCTACTAAAAGGACGCCACGATTATCTTATCGCGAGTGGGTGCACCCCCAGTCGGCTAACTTTTGACACCGCCACCCCCCTACAGAAGCGGCCATCGCAGAGCGACTCGAAGGGTCGTCTCGAGTGACCTCCGCTCCACGCCGTCGGCCGTGCTCAATCCGCTGCTGGATGAAGGCCTCCCACCTCCTCCGCACGCGGGCGTGCCGCCTCTCACCGATACGAACAGTTCCATCGCCCGCCCGCCAGCCTCTAGCTCACGCACAGGAGCCGAATTAATCGCTCCATCTCCTCGAGTGGAGGTCTCCCTGCGTCTGTTTGGGGTCTCGGCCGTCGATCCACTGCTGGATGAAGGCCCAGAGACGCCCCCCCCAACCCCGCCAACAACAGCGGCAGAGACGGCGATCCCCATTGGCTAATCGCCCGCCAACGCAGGGTACGCCGACCGCACCGACCAATCGCCGCGAACGCCGACTCGTCACGTGAGCGCCCCGCAGCCAATGGCGCGGCACAAAACGGACCCCCACCCACCCAACACACACACGGGGCGCTAGGCCGCGGAATACTCGGCCAGAGGAACGGCGAATGGTGAGAGACCGCCGCCGCCGTTTCCTCGAGGTGTCACGTGGCGGCTTCCCCGGCCTCACGCACGCGACTGTCGCCCCCCCCATTCCTCCCCATCCCTCCCCATCCCCCCCTCTCAGTCACAAGCGCGGCTGGAGGGGAACTTTACCGATGGCCGCGTCTCCCCTCGCGCGCCGCTGTGGCAGGGGGCTGGGGAGGGGGCGGGGGGGGGCGCGCTCGGGCTCGAGCCGATTGGTTGGGGAGTCGATCACGTGGCAGCGAGCTGAGCCAATCGCCGTGCTGGTCAGAGTAAAGTTGGCAGGGGAGGGCAGAGGCCCGCCAACGAATCGATTTAATCCCTGAGGCGGCCATATTTGTACGGGACAACTAACAACGACATCAACGTTTAGGCGACGGTTCAGGTTACGACCCTTGATGGCATATTAATCTGAGAAAGCCACACTGATAAGGAAAACGGGTATTTAATTGAGATACACCATATTCTTAGCTCTTTCGGTAAAGTCACGTTGAAGGGAAACAATTGGGGTTTGACTGTAGTGACGTAATCGGAACATCACACTCGGTCACGTGACGGGTTGTAGGCGGTGGCTTCCCTTACTCAAGATGGCCGCCGTTAACTTGCGCTCCAACAATGTTTTTTTTCTAAGTATTAAACTCTTCTAGAAGTCACAGAATAATAATAGGTTACTTTATTGAAATGGGGAAGCATTTTCAGTTTCGCGATAAAAAAATAAATAAATTGCTGAAAGTTATTAAATATTTAACAACAGCGCTTTGGATTGGTTCCCCGCCAGCAATTGACACCGCGTCCCCATTGCAGGGTTTGAAAAGAGCAGTTGGCCAATGGCAGGCGGCGTTACACGGCGGTGGCGGGGTGTTCGAGTTGCAGGGGTAGGTGAATGGGGTCGATTATTATAAATCATCATCGTTATTAATCACAGGTAAGCGTTTACATCACATTTACATTGGAATTGAGTCTAGAATTTACCCACACGTAAATTATATCAATGCCATCCTGAGCCAAGGTCGATCCACTGCTCGATGAAGGCCGTTGTCGGCTCACGCTTGGAGGCTGTTTGACCATACTTCACCGCGCTGGTTCAGTGCGGGTTGGGGTGACACACTCACTCACTCGCACTCTCTCTACATCTCAGAATATTAATGTTTATTTACACTCGCAGGAATCCGATTTGCTATAAAGCTTCTTTTCACAGACGTCTCTTCCGAGAAGTCTTCCCAAAGTGGGAGAATAGGCCCAAAAATATAGGATTTAGCGGAGGCCCTTTGTCCAGCAGTGGAGTGAGCAAATCAGTTGCAGGGGCTGCATCTTTACCCCCCAACCCACCGTGCGTGTGATTTGTTTTCGCTGCGAACTCGGCGAAGCCGATCCTCGGTTTCCAGCTCACGGCCACCGACGATACCGCCGTGATAGCCAATCTCAAATCGGTTCTGGGCCTACCCTAGGTCGACTCGGCCTCAAATGAGTACCTGGTGCTGTGTGTAGTAAAGCATCGACACTGGGGAGACAAAGGCGGCTGGGCGTGGTTGCTGCTCCCCCCCCCTCACCAAGCCCCCTCGTGCGCAGTTCCGACCTTCCATATGTTGTGCTAACTCCCCAACGGCACTTGCCCCCCCAGAAGGAGGCTGTGGTCGAAGGCTTCTTCACGTGGTGGGGGGCCTTTGTCTTGTGATTCGGTGTCGTCGAGGCGGCCACTCGGGGGTACAGGAGGAGGGGAAGGGGAAGAAGGCGGAGAGCGATGAGACGACATGGTGCTGCGTGCCATCGAGATTCTTCTCGACTACTTCGCTGAAGACGCTGACGAGGTGAGAAGAATCTTCACCGGCGCCGAGATTGAGGAGGTTTAACCCTGGTGGAGCGGAACAGGGGGCTCCCTTTGCGTCTGTATATCCCGGGAACAAATCCGATGACCTGCGAAGCGCTTTGTTGCACAGATGTGTCCAGTAGAGACGAGTGAGAAAGTAAAAAAAACGAGTACAAAGTATTGGTTAAGGTAAAAAAAATCACCAACAATAAATCCGTAAAGTATTTAGGTTTACAAGTTAAAGTTGCATAAGTGCACCAATTCCCGAGCTTGGGCAAGGCATCAAATCAACAAGAGCACTTTCCAACACACATACTGTGGACTTTGGAACGCTGCCTCACAAGCTATTAGAGATTCCGCTTCATTTGCGATTTTTTTTTTAAAGTCTCGATTTAAAACATTCCTACTAGATAAGGCGCCTCGTGTTGTTTTCAGGCTCTTTGTTGATAGGTTTTCGTGCTTATTTTTTTATGCATATTATGTACAGCGTTCTGTGATCCATTGATGAAGATCACTAACGTATATCAGTCCAGTGTTTTATGATTTATTACGTCAAGTAACTAAACGCGTTCATCAAAAGTAACACTGTGTGTGTACGCGTGTTGAACTTCTTTCGCGCCGTACGTAGCCAACCGCGCTAATCACAGGCGCGGGTCTTTAAAAGGAAATATTTAATAGGCGACGTTTGAGGCAATGGATTTCGAGCGAGGTGTGCTTCAAAACCGTGTTGCGAGCACACATCATCATCATCACACACCCGCTCGCTAGTCTCTGCACTGGCTACCAGTCAAGTATTGAGTGCACTACAAGATCCTGCTGCTGCTTGCTGCTGACCTGCAGGGCTCCGAGTGGGTTAGCCCCGCAGTATTCGCAGGAACTGGCTCGTGTTGTGACTCCATACGAGGTTGCTGAGATCTTCGGATCGCTCTTCATCTAAGGACTCCGAGGTCAGGGCCTTGTTGCTGTGGTGATCAAGCTTTTGCCAGCGCAGCTCCCAGACTGTGGAAGAACGCTTTCTGGTACTTTGGGAGCACAGCCCCCAGAGTCGTGAGAGCTCTTTGAGTCCATCCAGAAAACTCGCCGCTTTAAATTGGCCTTCACCCCCTAGTTGTGGCCGTTTACCCTGCAGGTGCTGTTTGTTTCCAGCATTCCATACACAGGGATGCATTTGGATCTACGGATGAAATCCCCCTTTACAGGTATAAATGATTATTATTAATGGGCTCTCGCTTGGGTTCGAGTAAAGGATGGACACCCTCTAGCTTTATAAGTCTTGTGCTTCGCATATCCCTTGAATCGACGCTCCCGATAGAGGCGGTACGAAAGCTGATTTTTGTTTTTTTACGGGAACGCGACTCTTCCCCTCTCATTGCCAGCAGTGCAGCGTGGGTTTCGTCACCAGCGGGGGAAGCTCGCGGAGTCTCATCCGAAGAATCGGCTCCAAGATCCAGGATGCTCCGTTCCTTTCCTTTGTGAGAACCGCACGGAGCAAGGTCACAACGCACGCCGCTCACTCGGCAAGCGTCGGACACGAGAAGGTGTTCTCGAAATGACGGGCGTGGATATTCCGCGTCTTGCACATAGCAAGTTTTAAAACATATACAGGCACTGCTTGATGCACGCGATGTCAAGCACAAGAAATAATGGGAAAGGAGTGGGTTAGGGGATTTAACTCACACTCGCAGACATAATCGCCTATATTATCCTCGCCTCTATCAATACAATACATGTACACACAATATAATACTTTAAATTGGAAATTAAATCGTGTAAACTCGTATATACTAACTCGAATAAATGTAAATAAAGAAATACACTATTTCTTGTAACTGCACCAGAGTTGCGTTGTGGAAACCATGGATGGAGACGCGTAAAACCTGACGGCGTACGATCATAACCAGAGACAAAGGGAAGAGCTTTCTAGATTTAAAGCTTTCGTGACTGCTAGGATCCATACTCTTTGGTTCTATTGGGTAAAGTCACGTAGGAGGACAGTGCTGTCCTACCAGACAGTCTCGTCCCTTCACCTGATGAAGGCCGCTTGTGTTGTGGCCGAAACGTCGTGATTTTTTGTTATTTTATTTTCACCTACGTGACTTTACCCAATAGAACCAAAGAGTAAAGGGAAGAGCGGCGTTGTGCACGCGGCGAGATGCTGCACGGTATAGCGCACCAAGTCACCGTACCACACTGGCTGCTGGCAACGCCATTGGGTCGCGGTGCCAGGCTAGGAGGTGGCGTACGTCGCGTGGCGGGTGACGTTATTATTAAAAAAAATTGCATCGCGTACGTCAATAAAAGGTCTAAATACATAGCGCGCCGCGTTATTCCAAAACGGCATACCACAAAAGCACGTAAACCGAGGAATGCCTGTGTGTGTGTATAAAATGGGGTTAATGCCACCCCTGAATCAACCTGGTATTTCAGGAACAACCTTTTTTGTGTTGGTAGTCACTCAACCAAACACTATCCAGGCTCAACCTGCTTAGCTTGACTTGTGAGACCTGACACATTGCATGTAGAGGCGCACGTAGAGGCACAGAAACCCAGGCTCGTTAGAACGTTGCTTGGTACCCGACTGCGATGTGCGCGTGTGAAACGTGGGCGATCGACGCAGCAGACAGGAGGAAGATATCTACGTTTGAACTGCGGCGCTGCAGAAGACATAATCGCGTGCGTGTGTGTGGGGAGCGGTAGTGCAGCGGTGAGCGTGCTGCGCTACGAACCTGACGACCCGGGTTCAATGCCCGCTCATGGCCAACACCGGTGACGATTATCTGAACCGGTTCTGGGCCTCCCCTAGCTCGACTCAGCCTCCATCGAGTACCTGGTGCGGTGTGTCAAAGCATTGCCACGAGGGAGACAAAGGCGGCCAGGGCATGCTGCTGGCCACCCGGCCTTCATAGGTGCTCACTAACAGCACTTGATGCAATAGTCTGTTGAGGCTATACGGGGGATGTTTGTCTAATTGTGTGTGCGTGCGTCACTGGCAGGTATTCAGCGTTTTGCAGGGGAGGCCGTATGGGAGGAGACGGAGCGTGGTGCGCTGGATCGCATCGCACTTGCCCATCCCACGCTGGCTCTCCCCGCACCTGCAGGCGAGTTCTTTTGCCCGGCGGGGTTGAAGCAGTTTCCAACTTGTTGTTGCTGTTTTTATTATTTAATTATTCTGCTAGTTTACCCAGGAGAGTTGTGACTTTGTCGGAAGAAGTACTGCCAAGTTGTCACAAGAGGAGGGGGGGGGGGTTATGATTGCTCGGTAAATTCTCACTTGCAGGTAATATAAAAATTTGGATGACGACACAATGACCTACTATCGCGATCTTTACCTCTGCTGCGAAACAGACCGCGCGTGGCATTTTTTTCGGTTAATACCACACCGCGGTAATAACCAGGGCGGCCGCTGGATTCGAACCGTAAAACTTCTGCAACAAGCGACGAACTCGCTGCCGGTAGTCCACATCCTCTGCCCCAAACTGACATTGAAAGCATTCGTTCTGTCCTTCCGTGTGGAACGAGAGGGAGAGCGGCACGCCGACTCTTCGTGAAGTTGCTGCAGTATGAACAGAACTGTTGCGAACGTTGTGTTGCCATTACGAGCCTGCCCCGTGGAAAACCGGCCACATTGATCACAGCGATTTTGGATAGACACAAAACGATAAAAAAGACATATCCCCCATGCAGCCTTAACAGACTGTAGGAGCAAGTGCTGTTCGCAAGCACCACGAGGGGGTGGGTGGTCAACACCACGCCCGGCCGCTTTTGTCTCCGCAGTGGTGATGTTCACACACCACACCAGGTACTCGTTTGAGGCGGAGTCGACTTAGGGGAGGCCTAGGGTCATATCACAGGTTTGGCTGTGAGCGAGAATCGAACTCGGGTCACCACTTTCGTATCGCAGCGCCCTAACCGCTAGACTACCGCTGGATAGACGCACGCGCACACACACATAATCTCTTAAACACAACACGCTCGCACACAAAGACAAATTTCCCCCAAGTTCGCCTCCGCAGACTGTTGGGGCAAGTGCTGTTGTCGAGCAACGATGGAGGCCGGAACTTCGCCGAGTAAACCTAGAGAAGGGAGGCCTGAGAGCAATTTATATCATCACCGCTGATGGTAGCCGTGGTCGGGAATCGAACCCGGGGAACTCAAAGGTCCGTATCGCAGTGCGTTAACAACTGCACCGCCGCTCCCCACCCTCGCACCGCCCCGCTTCTGCCTTGTAGTTGCTGGCAGGAGAACATCCCGGAGCTCCGTCCCGTGAAGAGAGCCCAAGTGTGCCGAGCTTCGCCGAAGTGATATACTTCCCCATCGTGGAGGGGGTGGCCAACCGCTGCTGCAGGTGCTGACGCTGCACAGCAGTTGCATCCGGGAAGCACGTTATCCCTGATACGCTTTGTTTTTGTTGTCTCTATGAGTGTGTGTGTGTGGAGCGGTGGTTTATATATTAATCAGCCGTTGCTTGAAATCGTCTCCTGCCCTGCATTTGATTCCCTGCTGTGTGGCGGAGGAAACGCACTTACAGTACTGCTGCAAGCGGAAGTGTTGTGTTATGACCTTGTACTGAGTAGGCACCGGCCTCTGGGTGCCAGGCCCCTGTGCCCACAGCCGCAAGGATGATTCATCATCGTCATCAATCGTCGGCGGGTCCGGTTGATTGATGATCCAGCACTCGCTGATTCACACAAGTCGGTTGCCTCCTTGTCACTCTTGTAGCGCAGCTACCATGATTAATGTTCCAAGGAGCTTTATTCAATTGATTCCTCCACCTGTGTTGGGAGGATCGTTTAGTTTCATCCACACTTGTGTGCAACCACGGCACCGCAGGTCACAACAATGCATGCACTCACCCACCCTGCTCAGCCACTCACTCACCCCGCGCAGCCACTCACCCACCCACCCACTCAGCCGCTCACTCACCCCGCTCAGCCACTTGCCCAACCACCCACTCAGCCGCTCGCCCACCCCGCTCAGCCGCTCACCCACCCCGCTCAGCCGCTCGCCCACCCCGCTCAGCCGCTCACCCACCCCGCTCAGCCGCTCGCCCACCCCGCTCAGCCGCTCGCCCACCCCGCTCAGCCGCTCGCCCACCCCGCTCAGCCGCTCGCCCATCTGCTGATTCGCCACACAGCAGGTCACCTCACTTCTCTTTCTTCTTGCCTCGCACCGCTCCACTTTGGAATTCCCTCCCATCGTCCTTTTCCCCCACGCTCCTTATATAACAACCTTTCTCACTCTCAAGACACGTGTGAACTCGTACATTACACCAGCAGGAGTCCTGTTCATCAACCGGCTGCTTGGCTGAATGGGGCTTTGGGCCCGTGTGCTCGTCGATCTGTCGCCATCTCTCGCCGTCCCGCGATGTAACGCTCCGTCCGGCTCCCACACGCCAAGCTGCTTCCGCTGCTACTAACCGCCCCCGTTTCATCGTCAGCCGGGCGGAACTCCGCCTCAACGCCGGCACTTCCTCGCCGCGCTCCGACACGCGCGGCATGCGGGAGCTGCCGGGAAGCGCGAGTCTCCGGGAGCGGAGGGACGGGACCGGCGATGGTGATGGAGGAGGAGCAGCAGCAGGAGCAGCAGCAGCAGGAGCAGCAGCAGCAGGAGCAGGAGGAGCAGCAGGAGGAGCAGACGCCCTTGTGAAGATCGCGACGCTGGAAGCCGAGTTGGCGCGTTTGCGAGCACAAATCGCCGCCATCGTCACGGCCCAGCCCGGAGCTGGGGGGACAGATGCCACACGTAACCACCGCCTCGCCCTCCCCCACCCTCCTCGCCCGCCTCGCCCTCCTCACCCTCCCCACCAACCTTACCCTCCCCACCCTCCTCGTCCGCCTCACCCTCCCCACCCTCCTCGCCCTTCCCACTCTCCTTGCCCTCCTCGCCCTCCCCGACCCTCCTCGCCGTCCCCATCCTCTTAGCTCTCCTCGTCCGCCTCGCCCTCCTCGCTGTTATGACGATAACAATGATGATGATTACGCCGATGTTGATGCTAAAAACAATGATGATAATAACAATGAACGATGTCATCCGTAGGAATAGGTTTCACCCTTTTAACTGGCACAAAAACTGACACCTTTATTCAAGGCATCATGTTTGCACTAACCACAACACAAGCAGTCAAAATGCAAACAAAAAAGACAACTCTGATAATAATATGCACTGTCCTTGAATTTGATTGGTCCACACCCGAGACAGCTTTTCTCTAAGAAAAGCTTTTCTCTAAGAAAAGCTGTCTCGGGTGTGGACCAATCAAATTCATTATGAGACCTCAAAAAGAGGTCTCATAATGATGTCATCCGTGTCCACTCCAACCCCGCCACCCCCACCCTGCTCCTCCACTCCAACAGAGGTTGCACCGGGCCCCACCGCTCCTCCTCCTCCACCCCCGCCTCTGCCCCCACCCCCGTCGGCCTGCTCCATCCTCGAGGGTGGGGCCGGCGCCCTGCGGCTGATTCGCCGGCGCCGCGAGCAGCGTGTGCACGCAGCAGGAGGTCGAGGGGGGGGAGCCGATGGCACCGGCAGCGAGAGCCAGGCAGGAGCCGCGGTGGGCAAGAAGGCCGTGCCCGACATGATGGACGTGCTGAGGAACCTGGGAAAGGTGAAGCTGCGCGTGGTGGAGAGGTGAGGGACTTCTTCGTTTTGGTTTATCCGGGACGGACACGCCGAATCTGTAGGACTCTACAGATTCAGGAGGGTCCTGCCGCTGCCACATTGGGTATTTATTTGTAAGACTGTTTCAGCCAATTAATGATGAGTTGTGTTTATTATTATTATTATAATACGTTATAGAAAACCCACGCCTTGCACAAGGGGGCAACACTATCCCCGTACAGATGTAGACAGATGGCGATTAGCCCACACTTGCTTGGACCGCCTTCTGGCGAGCCAGGGTATGCCTCCTTTACGCCCCCACGGGAAGGGAGTTTCACAGCAGCATCTCTGCGGTGATCCACCAACCCTCGCTGATGCCTCTGCACGTCGCCGGATTCCTACAGGCAGCCACGTGCCGCAGCGTAGCCACCAGCGCCCCGGCTTGGCGCTGCTGTTTATGTTGGTTATGATGGTGACATGAGTGCCGACTCCCGTTGCTATCACTGCCGACGATGATGATGATAACGATAATGATGACGTTGATTCTACCTCTTACTGACGACGCTGCTGCCGATGATTATAACTTGTGATTGCTGCCGTTTATTTGTGGTGGTGGTGGTGGTGGTCGTGGTCAGGTCCCCGGGTGGGCGTCCCGTCCACTGGCCGTTGCGAGCCTGCATCACCCCGCCGTCCGACCCGGCCGCCCTCATTGCGCAGGCCCTGCGCAGGAAGTTCGCTCGCTGCCGCGCGCCGCGCAGCCCCGAGCCCGGCCTCTCCCCCGGCTCGCCGCACGCGTTCAGCCCCGACGTGCCCAAGGTACGCGGGGGCTGCGGCGCTGGGGCTGATTTTTCCGCTGCGGAAAGCAGAGCTGGGCCCGCGGATGTCGCGAGAGGTGAACGAGCGGAGGCTCGCGTGGGTGACGCAGTGTACTCGCCACGTACAGACTGACCTCACGAGCGGTGGGTGCATCGTCCATTGCAATCATGGCGACGATGCTGATGATGATCGCGATGATAAAGATGGTATCACGACAATGATGTTGCTATTACAATCATGATAATCTTGGTATGACCATCGCACCTCCGATGAGCACGGTTGGCTACGTACGATGCGATAGAAGTTCAACATACGTAACAACGCTGATAATGTTGGTACGAGGATCACGATGGTGCTGCTGATGATGATGATGACGAGAGCTTCCACGCTGACTTGCGTTACGTTCTCCTCTCCCCCGTTAGTTTGGCCGTCACCTCCTCAGGGTGACGGGCAGGAGCCTGGACGAGCCCTTCTACGAAGGCATCTCCTCATCGTCCACCTCCTCATCCTCCACCTCCTCATCCTCCTCCTCGTCTCTGGGGTCACCTCTGTTCGTCCACTCTTGACCCCCGCCCATGCGGGCGCTCCAACATCACCCGGCCGCCACCGCGTCATCGCAAGAGCGCCGTCGCCGACGGAACGGACATGCCGCATTGCAGACTCTTCTGGTGGGCGATCAAAACTGTTCCGTGTGTTGGGCCGGAAATTAGCGCACTTGGGGGGGGCTGGGGGGGGGGTTAAGGACATTTCCGCCCTCAACCCCCCGCAGGCGTGCGGACGATGGCGCCTCTACGCGCGACCATGCGGTCCCATCGTCCCCGGATTGAATTTTAGACTTTTCTCCCCAAATCTAATGCCTCGTCTCTGTGGTTTGTTTTGTTTGTGGCGAATGTAGCGGCCTCTGGTGGCCGCAGTGTGTATGTGTGTGTGTGCGCGTGGCAAACCGATTACGAGCAACGACGCGCTTCTCCGGATCGAGACGCCGCTCGTGACGTGGTGCCCGCATCGTCACCGTGAGAGACGATTTCGACCGCTGCTCTCAGAGACGCGCGCGCTGTACTGTATACATGCGTTACCCGGTGAACACGCGGTGGGGCCCGGATGTTCGTACGGGGAAAGGTTCACTTGACCGCACGCGAGACCACTTTAGACTCGTGGGTGGTTTTGTTTTAGCATTTTATTTTTTTAAACGGGTTTGGGATGCTGCCTGCGTGGCGGATTGGGGACAACTTCACGGTTCGGTTCCACCTCTGTTCACCCGGCGGTAGGGATTGGGTACGGCACAGTGATGTCGATGAGCAGGTTCGCGCGTGGTGGGGTAAATTGTGGGTACTCCCACCTCTTCTAACGTGTCTGGCCAGTGTGGAAGAGAAGGCCAAGAGATACCGTCTAGGAGGTGGGGGGAGGAGTGTCGGCACCCTTCCCTGGAGACCCGAAATTGCGGTGCTGCGCTTTTTTTTTTTTTTAAATTTGTGGCACGGTTTCACATTCTCCACATCGGCCTTGTCGCCAATCGTAGCTCGGGACCTCCGTCGACCGCTCTGCCCGGCACGCACAAAGGCGAGCGGTGGGCGTCAGTTTCCCGGGTGACTCTAGCGGGCCGAGTTACTGCTCCACAGCGGAGGTGCTTGCGGGTCGTGCTGCTGCTTCGGAGCCCTCCCCGCGCGAGTTTGCGGGTCTTCGCCGCCCTTTCGCCGCCGACGTCCGACGGTTCGCTCCTCGTGTCGCCGGGAGCTTCTTCAGGAACCGAACACTGAACGGGAACTCAATTCGGTCGCCGAAAGAGCTCCCGGCGGGCACGCGGAACGAAACGGCGGACGCCGGCACCTCGCAAAAACGACGACAGCGCGCAGCAAGCGACACGACCCACAAACACCCACGGGAAAGTGACTCGGAGGCAACTCGCGATTATCCTGGGCAACGGGAGGCAGCGGTGGCCCAAGTTAAAACAAAAACCCGGATAAATCCGGAAACGCTCATGTGGATTCGGCTCCCATCGGCTCCAGCTGTTGTTCACCCACGTGGAGCGGGGGTGGCGACACGGAACGCTCCGCGTGTCTCCGTTGTTTCTGAGAGTGATCGGTTTCACCTGCCGACGACTGACCCTTCGACGAGTGAGGAGCAGCAGGCTCACGATTATAACAAAGTGCTCCATACCAGTGAGCAGCGTGCCAGATGTTCGACTTCCCCCCCCCCCCTGCGAGCACGGTTTTTAATCCTCCGCGCGGACGGTCTGCGCCGTGGGTAACCGAGCGGCAGAGGAGTGGGGGTGGTCAAGAGTCTTGTCTATGCACGTAGGAGTAAAGCGACAGTTTAGTCCGTCTGCCCTGGCAGGCTCGCGGGCAATAATATGGGCCACGCCAGCGTGGGCCGATGTGGCGGCGTTGTACGCTGGAACCTCGCGGGTGCAGGACTGCCGCGGAGGTGTTAGCCGTTGTTGGGCTGTGCCCCTCTCTCCTCGCTGTGGTTTCGGGTTGCGCCGATCACTACGCGTTGTTGTCCGACGTTTTGCTCCACGTGCCGAGAGTCTTCTTCAGGAACCGAGTCGAAGAAGCTCCCGGCACGTGGTTCCGGACGTCCGTGCCGAACAGCAACAACAACACATAGTAGTGGTGGTAACGGCAACGCAACACGAAACGTTTGTCGTTTTTAACTTTTCCGTAGGAGGCACGAACTTCCTTCTGCTGCCACTCGGCCGGTCTGTTCTGGTGGACGATCAGAACCGTTCCGTGTGTTGGGCCGGAAAGTAGCGCACATGGGGGGTCAGTACCTTTCCGCCAGCGATTCACTTTGAACCTCGCGTGTCTCTCCAACAAGGGATGCTGAGACTACAAATGATGAAGGGGAGGGGGGGGTGTTTCCTAGACAATTTAAAAGACTCGAAAACCCAAAACGGCTCATTTTCGAGAAAGGGGCAGGCCTTAGCTGAGAGCAGGCGGGTTACGTGGATGAACTCGACCAGCTATTAAGCTTGTCACCCGGGCGCCCGTCGCGGAGACGCGATGGTAACTGCTGTCTGAAGGAAGTTCGGAAATTGTTGCAACGAAGCGAGCACGTTTTGGCTTGCATGTACGCGTGGATTAAATGAGTTGTTTTCAATGTTTCTGTTCAAATGGTGGCCCGCCTCGCTCTGTGGGAGGTGGTTCTCAAACTCGTTTCTACCAATGTCCCGGCTACAAATACCGCAACGCACAGATCACGCATCAACGCGGTGTTTGGCATCCGCATCATTTTTCGTGTTGTATCTTGGCGCTGCTGTTCCCTGCGGATATTCAACATTTCTCCTGCACGCTCTCCACGCCACAGCCTGCTCCCCCCCCTCCCCCCCCATGATTTCTTCCCCTTTGGGGTTTGTCATGCGGCCCATTTTATCTGCACGTATCAGTTGGGTTTTTAACTTTGATCATAGCTACTGATTTTTAAGTAATTTTATTAAACAAAACCCCAAACAACTTGAGAATGTCGTGTGCATCTTGTACGAGTGCTCTGTCACGTGGGGCTTGTATTGAATTGCTCAGCGCGTCACGTAGGACGTGTATGACAATCATCGGGCGCGTGCGGCGTGCAACGATCTAATTTGCAAAAGCCAGTCAATTGGTGAACGCGGAAGGACGGCGCGTGGTCGGCGGTGTCGCGAGGCCTGGGATGTTGGGATACCCAGCGCTGTTCTATTCACTATCAGCACCATCATCGGCCTGGTCTCAATAACGCTACCAAAGTTACCCGCCCATCCACGTGCCGGCCCGACCAATCGCCCCCATCCATGATCTCCAAAATTATCTAATGAACGTCACCACGTGGCTGTGGGGGAGGGGGTGCGTCTAGGGCCCCACGCAGCTCAGAGAAGTACAGCAGAGCCTCTCCACAGCGGCATTCCTCCGTCTCCACCTCGTCCTCTTTACTCCCGAGAGCCTCGCCGTGAGTCCGCACCTCCCCTGCCCTCATCCCCCCCACCCCCTCTCCTCCACCTCATTCCCCGAGTCCCGGGGGATGACGAGGGGGCTCGTGGGGTGCACGTGGCCGCTCGTGCCGAGACGAGGCAAGGAGAGTTCGGCTGCGTGCCACTCGTCAGCTCGCGTGTTCGGGGGTCGCTGGGGTTTGCGGGGGGAGGGGGTGGTTGGTGATGGGGAAGCATTCCCAGGGGATCTCCTCATTTGGATAACTCCTCGGGGCTGGGAGGGGGCGCGCTAGGAGATGGAGCAGTGAAGAGCGCCCCACGTGGTACCGTGGCTCACAACGGCGTCGAGGACTCCTTGAACCATTCCCCCTCGCCCCTTTACCTCTCCCCAGTACCTCTCCGTGTAGTACTTCACCATTCACGCCTCGCCCTGACCCGAGACACGCGCCCTGCAGCCACTACCGCTGCGCGGCGGTGGGGACACGACTCGAACCTGGCCGCTGGAAGTCGGCGACCCTTCAGCGATGATCACGGACGTGCACAGATGGATTTAACAAAGCACGACACTCACGTGGTTATCGCGTGCTCCGTGTTCTCCTGCTTGGCGTTCAAAGATGTCTGTAGGCGTGAGTCGAGGGGTCCACAGCCAGCCAGGACACAATAACAACCCTTGATACTACACCTTGGAGGGGTGGGGGGGGGGGCGGTGGGAGCTTCATCCAGCAGTGGATAGATCGGGTATTGTCTTCTGCTTCGCCACCAGCTGCACACCACGACGCGAACATTCTTAACGGGCGCTTTGCAAACGGTGAACGCACACCTACCACTACCACAAGCAACACCAACACCACCACTACCACCATCATCACCACCAACACCACCACCACCACGACCACCACTACCACCACCAACACCACCACTATCACCAACACTACCATCATCACCAACACTACCACCACCACTACCACCAACACTACCACCATCATCACCACCACCACCAACACTACTACCACCGTGTATTGGTGTAGTTGCTGGATACCCACGGCTCTGGCAAGTGAGCTCGAGTCGACGAAAGAGGTTCACTCACGTTTATTGACTTTGCTCTAAAAACGCTACAAATTGGGAGTACACAAAAAACAAATCTCAAAGATTGTTTTGTAATTAAATGCTACAAAAAAAGAAACAAATGTCGTGATTTTACACATCATCATCGTCAAACGCTCACGTGTACAGAGAAAATAACACAAGTTCCGAGATGGGGGGGGGGGATGAGTGGGGGGGGGAGAGGCATTCTTGGTACGTTTTTAACCAAATGAAAACTCCGACGCATCTAAATGCCTGCATGGGTCCGTCACACGAATTCAGAACGCAAGAACATCGAAGCTTTAGAACTCCAACCCAGTAACCCCCCCCCCCGCTCCCACCAATAACCAGGGTTGCCACGATAATACGATACGTGCCGAGTACCGGCTCCTCGTCACGTTGTCATGGAACGCGACGGCGAATCGGCGAGTTGTGCTTTCCAGTTGGAAGATAAATTGGTGCTGTCAAAGAGTTCACCAGCGCTGCTCCGCTTCACTCCACACAACTCTGCCGTGTACGATAAGACCCCCCCCCGCCCCCTTTCTCCCCGCCCCCTCTCTCCCCGCCACCCACCAATCACCGAGACTCTACATTGTCTACAATCTGTGACGCGTCTGGCTACGTCAGTCGCACGCGGAACGAGACGACGCAGCGAGCGAGCGCGGCTGCAGTGGTGGCAAAATCGTCGACGTTTTGCTTCATGCGGGCTGCGGAACGAATAATAATGTGTTCACGAAACCACGCGCGATTATCGTGGGCCGTGTATCGCACGAAGCCACGTGCGATTATCGTGGGCCGTGTATCGCACGAAGCCACGTGCGATTATCATGGGCCGTGTATCGCACGAAGCCACGTGCGATTATCATGGGCCGTGTAGCGCACGAAGCCACGTGCGATTATCGTGGGCCGTGTATCGCACGAAGCCACGTGCGATTATCGTGGGCCGTGTACCGTACAATCATGTATCGCGGCAACCCTAATACAACAACACCCTATAGCGGCCTGTTAACAACTGTAGTTGCTAAGGAACAGTGTTTAAATTGAGTTATTTTTTTCAAGTCGCCTCTTTAGTGCCCGTGTAAGAAAGCACCATTTTCTCCAAAACTGTTTTAAATATAAATGAAGGTTCATACAACATTTACTGCAAAAAGTGTCGTGTGATATAATAGCACCGCCGTGGACTCATGTGCTGCTGCCAAAATGTTCATGCACAGACGGATGCACTGATTGTGCAATGTACGCATTGTGTGGTGCGGGCAGAGCCGTCACCGGTGTCCAGCGAATCTGGGGCGACTGCCCCGGGCCCCACGCTTTGGGGGGGGCGCGCTTTGACGTCACGGTGTCGGCTGTAATACTTCCGGTTTAGTTTGTAACCGTCGGGGGTAACTAAGCGGGGGGGGGTTGCCCCAAGCACCCCCCCCCCATGGGCGACCCTGCGTGTCATGTGACTGGGGAATGGTGGCGCAGTCGTTGGCGCACTGCGCTACGCAATCTGCTCAGACTCGGGGCCACGCTTGCAAATGAGACTTCTCTGTCCTGGTCTCTCGCCTTGTTAAACAAAATCAGCTTGGACTTACATCCCGAGCCTGATTCCCGGCCACGCCTGGCATCAGTGGTGACAGATCTCTAAACTGGTCCTGGGCCCTCCCCTAGGTCGACTCAGCCGTAAATGAGTACCTGGTGCGGTGTGTAAACATCAGCAACACGAAAGACAAAAGCGGCCGGTCGTGGTCCTGACCACTACTACACCAACGCTCTAGAGTTCCGTGGCTGTGGCGGTTCGAGTTGTCAGATTGATCGCCGGGTTCATAGCGCAGCGTGCTCACCACTGCACCACCGCTCCACGGCCTATAACACAACGCCCCCGTTTAACCTGCGAAGAAACAACGTTTTGTCAGCTGATGATAAATTTTTGACCAACTGCGTTTTGCCAGCTACAACCCTGCCGATGTGCTTCAGGGGCGACAAACCCCAGTCTTGGTTGTGTCTGCTTGAATAGAAAAGAGATACAGTATTTCCAAAGCCAGATAGGCCGATGAGCCTCCAACGATAACCTCTCTGTAGGTAGATTACATTTAGCTACACAGGTGTGAAGCAAAAAAACAACGCTGAGTGTGTGAGCACGAATCTTGTGATGCGCACGATTTCCATATCGATCTCGACAGCTATCGCAGGCTCGAGCCTGGACGGCGCATTGGACGAGCGACCACTGCCAGTGTGACCACTTTCACCTGTCCGCACTGACTAGCGTGGTGAAGTATGGTCACAAAATATCCCTCCCCGAAACGCGTGGCTCAGGCCGCGTGTGACGAACGGTGCCCCGAGGGAGTGGGGCAGGTGTACTCATCCAGCAGTGGATTATTTACGTAGGGCTGTGCGTGTGTGGGTGTTCTGCGTGTGGATGTGCGTACATGCGCGCTTGTCACGTGGCAGGCTAGAGGCGTGTACAGTATTAGTCATGGTGGCACACGTGGTCTAAGTGTCGGTCTTGACTCACTTCCCGAAACCCTCAATATAATTCACAAACATTATTTTCACCATAAACAAAACTAAAGAAAAGGATATTATACTAATAGACAAGAAACACACCTCCAATATGGCTGGGTCCAACGCTTGGAATATTGGTAAAAGCGAGGGGTTAATTTCTCATGGAACATTTTCCCGGGGGGGAAAATCAGCCCCGGGGCAACTCCGGGTGAAATTAAGCCCTGCGTAAAAGCAACACTTTTACACATCCTAACAACCAGGTTTTGATTATTCTTTTTTACCCACAGAAACACACGGTCTCATCTAAGGGCCACTCCTCTGTATGTTGGCGGATTTAACTCTTTCCACCTGGCGTAATTGATTATAAAACGAAGAAAGAGGCGGACATTTCCGCTGTCGAAAAGGGACAAATCCGCCAATGTGTGACACGCGTGGCCGTGCCTACTCGAAGCGACCCTTTACACGCGGTGCGCAAGCCACATCAACTTGAACCAACAAGACAGAGCACACGGACGACACCACCACCATCACCACGATAGAGGTGTCACGACGAACCACGCGCTCACTCTCTCGCGGGAAAGGTTAGAACGCGGTTCACTTGCACCAACAAGCGCGACCCACGTGGCTTGCTACACGTGCCGAGTTCCACGCTGGGGGGAGGGGAGGCGGGCGCGAGACGTCACAGAGCACCAGAGAAATGCCATCCCCCCCCCAAAAGGAAAATAACCTATCGCACCACGAGCCCTCACCAACCAAGCATGGAACCATTGGGCCAACAACGCTTGCGGCAACGTTGGAGCCAAAGGTAACGACGACATGGCCAGCAACGTTGCATGTTGACTTGGTAGCCCTAACATACAAGACAACCAGCCACTAGTGTACTATCGTGCTGCCCGGTTTATAAGACCCCCCCCCCCCCAAATTCCCACACCCGTGCCCGTGTGAGACCAGATCCATAGAACTGACACCGGGCACAATTGTAGGAAAGCGTCTTGCTATCCGGAGCCCGACTAACCCGTCCCCAACTCAACTCTACCTCACCCCTTCCCCACATGCACCCAGTCCCCTCCGACCCCACCTCCTGCCTGTCCACTTGTGGCTGTGAGTAGCACCTTAGGGGAGACGGGGGGGGGGGTTCATCTCTGTTGGTGGCTTCGTGGTGCGGGAGAGCGAGCGGGAGCCAGAGAGACGGCGGTGCCCGCTGCCGCTCCGAGCGGGTGGAAGCGACGCCACGACACAGCGTGTCACGTGTTTCGGGAGACAGTATTTTGCGGTGTCAATGAACATGCTTCAAAATTAACATGCTACAAAAATACTCCAGGGTAATTTTATGTGTAAACAATCCTGGTTTTCCCTACAACCACCTCCGAACCTACCCATCACAGCAATGTGTGCAGGCTTACTGCTGCTGCTGCTATTGCTCCTGTTCAATGTTCAGATCCGGAAGAAGCTCCCTGGCACGCGGGGCGAAACGTCGGACGTGGGTTCGCTAAAGCAACACGTGGAGAGAGGTGTAAGCCAGATGACACATCGGAGAGTTCTCAACTGTGTTTTTCTTATCTCTCGTAAAAAAAACTACACACGGAGACTTGAAATCCCTGTCGCGCTTTAACCATCGTGCAGAAAGCTTTGGGCCGAGTGATATTGCTTTGTTGCCGTTTGTTTGCTCGTTTGCTGCGTGCCCATAGCACCGTGGTCAGCTGATGGAGCGCGCACACTGCTCCCATCACCACGTGTCAGCAGCAGAAGCCCCGATACGGGCTGGTGATGCCCGACTGCCCTGGGACCGCTGCGCCGATCAAAAAGTTTTTAGCATCGCACGACCCCGGCTGTAGCGGCCGTGGTGGGGGCACCCTGAGTATTGTGTGAGGAGGGGTGGGTGGGTGGGTGCGTGTGGGCGGGGGGGGGGTAGATTTTTGGAGACAAACAAAAGGGAGCAGAGGGCAAGGGGCTATCGGCTTCCGGTGTCTCTCTCCGCGTTCTTCACGGCCGCTGACCATCAGCGATGAGCGCTAATCGACTCCACGCCGGGGGGGGGGGGCATTGCCATCTCTGGGAGGGGGCCGGGAGGGCGTCCCCTGCCCGCCCTGTCGCAGGGACACCTTCGAGATGTCCCCGACGTTTCGATCCCCCCCCCCCACACACCAATTACTACCGGGATAGTCCGCGGGCACCGCGGGGGTTCGACGCGTCGCCCGAGTTGGTGGCGAGTGGGCGGACGGGCGACGTGGATGGACCCCCCCAGCCCACCCTCCCAGCCCCCCCCCCCCCCGTCTCGGCAACACATCGATGAGAATTGTGCAAAGAAAACGCCAATGATCATCACGCAGAAACGTAACGTATCGCATCACTGCCATAACCACAGGCATTATCAACACCGCGGCCATCATCATCATCATCGTCGTATGCTCATGATTATTCGCATCACCATCGCGAGACAAGGCAGGGCTCCCACCCCCGATTAGCACGACACTGCCTATGCACGGTGCGCGACAGAAGTTCGACACCCATGCATCGCCCTCCCCTCCTGCCCTACTGGCAGACGTGGCCTAGCGGTAAAGATCCCGTGGCGTTATTCGCTGGCCAACGCGTGCCGGCGTGCGTCAGGGTCCACATTTGCCCAAGTAAAAAAAATAACTCCGCGAATTATGCAATTGGGATCGCACGCAGCAGCAGTCACCACCCCCTACGGGAGAGACTGATGCCCGCTTACAAGCCGGGGGCTGCGTCACCTCGTGCCACGCAGGGGCAGCTGCCACTGGGGGTGCGCTTCGAATGATTGAGATGCGATGTAAATAGCTTCGCGTTTTCCGTGGCATTTGATTGACGCACTATATATGCGAAACATAATTGTCCAATTTACCGGCATCGTCGAAATCTAATTTAACATTTATAAAGTGGCCTTTACTCGAGCCTACATGATACATGACGAACCGTAGAACGATGCCAAACGATGATGATGATGATGATGGTGGTGGTGGCCCGTGACGAGGGCGCGCTGCCTCCGATTGCTGACGACGCCGACCGCTTTCCGCCTTTCTCAGCGACGCGGCCACGAGTCGCACCGCGCGTCGTTCGTTCGGCACGACGTCCGACGTTTCGCGTTCCACGTGCCGCTTCAGGAACCGTTGTCATTAGGCAGTGGGGGGGGGGGGGAGAGGTTCCTCGAGGCGTTCTCGGCACGTGGGATGGAAACGACGGGGCAGCGCGCCCGACAGCACGCGGTGGCACAGCCGCAAGCACGCAGCGGAGAGAGCGACAGCAGCAGCAGCAGCAGCTACAGCAACAGCAGCTACAGCAGCAGCTACAGCAACAGCAGCTACAGCAGCAGCTACAGCAGCAGCAGCTACAGCTGCAGCAGCTACAGCTGCAGCAGCTACAGCTGCAGCAGCTACAGCAGCTACAGCTGCAGCAGCTACAGCAGCTACAGCTGCAGCAGCTACAGCAGCTACAGCTGCAGCAGCTACAGCAGCTACAGCTGCAGCAGCTACAGCTGCAACTGAAGCAGCAGCAGCTACAGCAGCAGCAGCTACAGCAGCAGCTACAGCAGCTACAGCAGCAGCTACAGCTGCAACTGAAGCAGCAGCAGCAGCTACAGCAGCAGCAGCTACAGCAGCTACAGCAGCAGCAGCTACAGCAGCTACAGCTGCAACTGAAGCAGCAGCAGTGCAATAGCGACAACCTCTCTCGGACACCCCACGCACGACCGGGGCCCCCATCTCAGCTGGTGCGAGATTCAAACGTCCGCTCCACGTCGCGAGCCGGCAGAGTCCAACGTGACGGCGAACACGAGGGGCAATTTCAAAATAAAAGCCCCCACCACTCCACAACAAAGCACCTTGATTTCCATGTGTGGTGTGTGGGTGTGGTGTGTGGTGTGTGGGTGTAGTAGTGTGTGGGTGTAGTGTGTGCGGTGGTGTGTATGTAGTGGTGTGTGTGGATGTAGTGGTGTGTGTGGGCGTAGTGTGTGTGGGTGTAGGGTGTATGTGTAGTGGTGTGTGTATGTGTAGTGTGTGTGGGTGTAGTGTGTGTAGTGTCTGTGTAGTGGTGTGTGTATGTGTAGTGTGTGGGTGTAGTGTGTGTATGTGTGTATGTGTAGTGTGTGTGGGTGTAGTGTGTGTATGTGTAGTGTGTGTGGGTGTAGTGTGTGTATGTGTAGTGTGTGTGTGTAGTGTGTGTATGTGTGTATGTGTAGTGTGTGTGGGTGTAGTGTGTGTATGTGTAGTGTGTGTGGGTGTAGTGTGTGTATGTGTAGTGTATGTGTAGTGTGTGTAGTGTGTGTGTAGTGTGTGTGTGTATGTGTAGTGTGTGTATGTGTGTATGTGTAGTGTGTGTATGTGTAATGTGTGTTTGTGTAGTGTGTGTGTGTAGTGTGTGTGTGTATGTGTAGTGTGTGTATGTGTGTATGTGTAGTGTGTGTGTAGTGTGTGTGTGTAGTGTGTGTGTGTGTTTTGTAATAATGATAATACCTATTACGATAAAAGGCACCACGATTCCTAGACGGCCTGAGGACAACGGTAAAACAACAACTCACAAACGCCGTAGCGCGGTCACGGAGAGAGAGACGCGCACAGAGACATCTCCCGTCACGTGATATTCCACAACTAGAGCACCAATTCCATGTAGGTACCGCGTTCTGTTTCTCTCCAAACATCTGAACCCCACCCCCCACTCACCCTAGCCCCCCCCGCATAACCCCTCACCCAACAGTCCCTCCGCAGCCCCGCGCCCCCCCCGCCCCCCCAAAATACATTTCACTTTAAAATCCAAAATCTGCTCTAACCTCATTATTTCACAAAAACACCCCCAAAAATATAGCACCAATAACAACGTTGGGTTTTTTTTGTCTTTTCTGTTGTTTTCCTCCGTTAAAAAACCTTACGCCTATTTTATTATTGTTTTAAAATGCGTAATAGTAGTAAGAGTCGAGTAGCAGTAATAACAATGTCCTTTGGCAATAGTCTGAGTGGCGTTTGGTTGAGAATGTCCGAGGCGCCGCGGGCTTGGTCCTTAGACGGACGGTCGTGGTTCCCGCGGGGTCGACACGTGGCCTCCACCCTGACGAGGCTACAGCTGCTGATGACGATGATGACGATGATGACGACAACGACAGCGGCAAGTGGCCCTGTAAAGTTCCCATTTGTTTTCTCCCACTGGCATGTCCGAGCCGAACCAGCACGGGGCCGCCATCACGGTACGGGTGTTTTTTTTCTATTGGCCGAGCCGGAACCAAACCGTGCTTACCTATACGCTCGCCTCGCGACACACGCGAGGCCAGGGGGATAGGGTGCGTGGGTGGGGAGGGGCTGATGACGCGTTTGTTTGTGACGTCACTCGGTACGCCGTGAGCACGCGGTGTCGTTAGCCACATCATCTACGCGCGACTCAACTCGCTCCTTGCGCGCGACCGCCACGGCACGGCCCCCGGCACGCCTTGGAAGTACGGTGGTGGGAAAAATAAAACTGGCAGGTACAGTAAGCGGGTCGGCTATTAACACAGACCCGCCTGTGTGGAGAGCTAGCAGCCAGTGCTAGCCCCCCTGGTACTGTTAGCGGGGGGCTCTCTCCGCTTGTCCGCTCACACGAACCAAACGCGAAGTCTTCACGGACGTGGACAAACAGTAGCGGGACCCTTCCGAGAGCCGGTCGACACTTTCCTGATACGAACAAACCCCCCCCCCCCCCCACCATGAAGGAGGCACGTGACTCTCCCCGGGCACTCGCCCATCCCTGCCCTACTCACCCATCCCTACCCTACTCACCCATCCCTACCCTACTCACCCATCCCTACCCTACTCACTGGGAACCCTCACCCATCCCTACCCTACTCACCCATCCCTACCCTACTCACCCATCCCTACCCTACTCACCATCCCTACCCTACTCACCCATCCCTACCCTACTCACCATCCCTACCCTACTCACCCATCCCTACCCTACTCACCCATCCCTACCCTACTCACCCATCCCTACCCTACTCACCCATCCCTGCCCTACTCACCCATCCCTACCCTACTCACCCATCCCTGCCCTACTCACCCATCCCTACCCTACTCACCAATCCCTACCCTACTCACCCATCCCTACCCTACTCACCATCCCTACCCTACTCACCCATCCCTACCCTACTCACCCATCCCTACCCTACTCACCCATCCCTACCCTACTCACCCATCCCTACCCTACTCACCCATCCCTACCCTACTTACCCATCCCTACCCTACTCACCCATCCCTGCCCTACTCACCCATCCCTACCCTTCTCACCAATCCCTACCCTACTCACCCATCCCTACCCTACTCACCATCCCTACCCTACTCACCATCCCTACCCTACTCACTGGAAACCCTCACCCATCCCTGCCCACACCTGGTCCTAGAAAGGCGGGGTGGGGGGGGGCGCGGTTAGGGGCCTACTTTTTTTAAGACAACCCAGAGCACAAAATCAGCTCTTCCCATGCAGCTACCCACACGGGCTGTGTGTCCCGGGGTGTCTCCCCCGAGTTGAGGGAGGGAGGGAGGCAGGTATGGGTTTTGTTTCAGGTCACGGTCTGGATCGTCAACTATTGCACCCCCCCCCAAGTGACATCACCGTGGTCACGTGACCTCCGCCTGCGCGGGGGCAGCACTGGGAACCGTCCACGTTTGGGAAACTCGAATTCACCATTTTGATTTTGTTTACACAACGGACACAGCAACAACAACAACAGAATGATTCGCGTATTGCCACTGCTGGTGACGATTACTGGCTAGGCAACAATTGCCGGCGACGTTGCCCTGGGTGGGGCGCGCGCGGGGGGGGGGGGGGGGGCTGGGGGCACAAGTCTCGGCACCGGCAACGCCGCCACGGTTCGCCGGCGCGTGGCGCTGAGCACCCAAAAGTGAAAAGCGGAACAGAAACTGAAAATAGGGGAATGGACGAAGTCCCAAATGGGGTTACGGCTTTGTTTTGCAAACAGGTGGAGGGGGGGTTGGGCGAACGCTGCCGTCTGATTGGCCAATCCGGCTCGGGGCTATGGTTAGGGGCCAGTGTCTGGTTGGCTCATGGGTTACCATTGTGTTATGAGATCGGCGGTGTGTTTGGTTTGGGGTAAGAGTGGGACTTGGCCTACTATTGGCCACTGTGGTTAGGCTTGGGGCCAGTTTTTCTCCAGGCTGCTTGCATGCTGTACACTGCAACACTTCCCCCCCTCCTCCACCCCTCTCTCTGTCCCCCTCTCTCCGCGTGCTCCCAACACCCCCCCCGGTCGCGTGGACTTTTCAACTCCCGGTTTCACTTTTTTCAGTTTTCGTTCCGCGCATTGCAATACCGCACAGGGAGGGACCCCTCGCGCTGTGCAGAGAGCACCAGGTATGGGTGAGATAAGTTCACAGGTGACGATGGTGGCGATGGTGGAGATAAGTTCACAGGTGACGATGGTGGCGATGGTGGCGATGGTGGTAACGGTGGTGATGGTGGCGAGGGTAATGACGATGGTGACGGTGGTGATGGTGGCGAGGGTGATGATGGTGGTGATGATGGGGACGGTGGTGACGATGGTGACGGTGGTGATGATGGTGACGATGACGAGGATAATGACGATGGGCATGGTGATGACGATAGCGACGATGGCGATGATGGCGTCATACGTGTAAGAGTGACTGAGTTATCGTTGTATTGAGGTAGACGTCGGTCTGTGTGTGTGTGCGCGCACACGCGCGCGAGTGATGCTGGTGATTATAATCGGGTTACACAATCGCGATGCGAGCGGGGGGGGGCGGGGTCTGAAGAGTCAAGGGAATCTATAAAATTATTTTAAAATAATAATTGTAGAGGGGGGGGGGGGAACTAAAAACACAGCACACCGATCGTGAAGCCGCAGACAAACGCTCACGAGAGTTTTGAAATCGCAGCCGAGAAACGGACAAAAACATTCACCGTTACGCGATTTCATTGGCCCCTCTGCTCTAAGGTAAAGGGGCAGGCCTGCAATTGTCCTGATCATTCTACCGCTGCAAGTGGAGCAGGGGAAGGCCTCCTCCTCCTCCACGAGAGAGACAGAAGGGCGCCCTATCGGTGTGTGACCTTCTCTCTCTGTCCACGCTGGACAGACATCACGGTGATGATGTGGTGGGAGGCCCCACACTTTACCCCACACAGGGAGTCCCATCCACCGCCCGTGTCCCGTGGTGAACCTGCTGACCCCCCCCGCGACCAAGGGCAGTACCGCGGAGGTGTGGGGAGAGGCCTTCATCCAGCAGTGGAGTCAGAGCGGGCTGTCGATTACTGGCGGCGTGCTGCTGATGAGGTGTCGAAAGACGGGGGATGGGGAAAGAGGTGAGGGTTTAAAATTCATGCCATCCTGTGCCCCGGCCACAGAACTGTGGACAAGTGCACAAATGCCGCCTACACGGTGTAATACACGTCCAGCTCTACCGATGAGATCGCTGCGGAGATTCATCGGGGGGATAATTTGTAAAACGCTGCCCTCCGGATGTAGCCAATTAGACATTTAAGTAAAAATAAAACAACGGTGTGAAGTCTCGCTGCGATCGTCACTTCTGGCGTTGACGATTTCCGTCCTTCTCTTCCGGTGGGGGAAGGGAAGAGAATTTCAATTAGGACGTTATATTGATTTGTTAATGACGATATTCATCGTCGGTGTTTTATTTCTTCTTAATTTGCAACGAGACCATCTGCATCGTCACGACGCTCGGATGAGACTGGCAATATCACGGGGCAGGACGTGGCCGGGAAACTCAAAGGTTTAAACTCAAACCGACGACTAAAATTGAAACTTCGACGGTTTAGAAAAATGTGAACGGGAGTTTTTGCCCACGTTTAAGGCAGCTGGGTATCATAGACACGGACGGACCGGGAACACGGACAGAAGCACCGAGACAGAAGCACCGAGACAGACACACCGAGACAGACACACCGAGACAGACACACCGAGACAGACACACCGAGACAAACACACAAATAGAACGCAGATACGCAGTGAGACACAGGGGCATACACGGAGATACAAGTACTGATAACGAGAGACACAGTGAGACAAGGACGCGGTAAGACACACACGAACGTATCTACACAGGAAGATATAAAGACAGAGAGATAAAGACACGCACAGATGTGCAAACATAAATGAACATTAGTGACATAGATCAGGAGACCAGATATACACGCAGACGCATTAAGACCTACACACATTACCATATTACACGCAAAAATCACAACACTAGCGTACACATACAAAATATGTGCATTGGGAAACGCACAGATGTGAGATGTATACATACAAAGACACACACATGTACACACACATGTACACACACATGTACACACACACAGACAGACATTGAGAAAAATACAGCCCATCAAAAGCAGAAACACACAGAGATAGACAGACTAAACTAAACTAGAACAATTTTATTTGACCAGGTAAGGCTAAATAAGCTATGAAGCTATTTTTCAGAAGCGACCTGGCCACAGATGACAGCTCAACAAAGTGGCTTGTCATCACGTGGACATTTATAAACGCGTGACGTTTACAAACACACAGCCACGGACACAGGCACAAGCACAGAGACAGACACAGAGACAGACACAGACATGAAACTGCGCAATCGCTTTTCACCGTGGGAGCATCGCCTCGATGTGTCCACCGCAGAGGGGAAGTCGCGCGGACAAGGGGTGTGCGATGGGTCATCGACCGATCGCACGCGACGGGGGAGGTAGCCACGGCCGGAGGGATACCGGACGTGCTGTGCCGGGCGCGGAAATGTTTTGGGTACTCCGACGCGGACAGACCCGAAATCTCACCAGCCACACGCGCGGCCAGACGAGAGCACGGACGGATGTCTGGACAGAGGGACGGACGGAAGAGAGAATGTCCACACTGCCGGACCAGTGGACAGGCAGGCGGGACGGGCGAGCGAGCGTGTGAGTGAGGCTCATCCGCCACTCATCTCTTTTGAACTGCTTGTTGTGTGTAGCTTGTTGTCCTTCACCCGTACCTCCGATTAGCACAGTTGGCTACGTACGGTGAGAAAGAAGTTCAACAAAGGTACGTACACATACATACATACACACATCCTCAATCCGCCACCCCCCCCCCCCGTCCCACAGTCCCACCCCTCGGGGCCGACACGCAGCAAGGGGCGGGGATTAAACAAGAACGATAAAAACCACCACCACCACCACCACCACCGCCACCACTGCCACCGCCACCACCGCCACCACCACCACCACCGCCACCACCACCGCCACCACCACCGCCGCCGCCGCCACCGCCGTCCCAAGATGGACACCGAGGGCGGGCGAACGCGACGACGATGAGGGTAGCGGGATCAAGGTCAGGGGTCAAACGAGGTTCGTCGCCATGCCGTCTCCGCACACTTCACGATGACCGACCGCTGCGATTGGTCGAGCCAGCGCCGACGCTAAAGGTTGGAGCCCTGAGTTTGACCGGTGGCTGTGGTGGTGCTGGGAATGGGGGGGGGGGGGGGAGGAGGGGGTGGGTCGAGGAGGGGCCGACACAGGCCGTACCTCCCGGTTCAAGCAGCCAAGCGGTGCGGTTAAGTGGTCACGTGACGTGACTGCCGCCCCGCCCCCACCACCCACAAAGACATAGATCCCCTCTGTAGCCTGAACAGACTGTTGGGGCAAGCTCTGTTAGCGAGTAGCGCCTACGAAGGCCGGCACACGAGGTGGGTGGGCGGCCAGCACCATGGGCGACCAAACCCCGGCCGTGTGTCGTCACCACCACCACCGCTACCCGCCGCCCCCTCCCCCCGCTCCCCCTCCCCCCCACACCCTCCCCTCCACCCGCCCCTCTAAGTACAGGCGAAGTAATCCTTGAGCGGAGCGAAGAGGTGGCGGATGACGGGGACGCTCCAGGAGCGGCCCAGCAGGCGCTGGCGACCCAGGCGGCTCATGTTGGACACGTCGGTGTAGTGCACGGGGAAACCAAAGATCCTGGGGAGGGGTCGGGGAGGGGGGGGAGCGGGGGGCAAGGGGGGGGGCGATGTGTAAGAATTGAATGTCATCAAAGTTGCCGTGGGCTGACCGAGTGAGACGACCGGCAGATGCACCACCTGCGCTCCCCCACCGCGTCGCTCCTCCGCCCTCCGTTGTTGCCGGGGGGACGACTGCCTCCAACTGGCCCAGTCGCATCGTTCACGAGCCGCCTCCTCCTCCACAGGAGAAGAGCCACTCACTCCTGCCAGCCGGGACACGACCAGGCCGGCGAATGCCAGTGGCGTGCGTGGCGCTCACCTCTCCATCTCGGTGCACCACAGGATGTCGTCCTTGCCGTTCATCGTCACGGGGAAGTGCTGGTCCTTGCCCTGCTTGATGGAGTTGGAGCGCGTGGTGATGGTGCGCACTTTGCTGAACTGCAGCAGAGAGACAGAGACAAAGATTCCCCGTATAGCGAGCGCCTATGAAGGCTGGAACGGAACACGAGGGTGCGGGTGGCCAGCACCACGCCCGGCCACCTTTGTCTCCCCAGTTTGCGATGTTTACACACCGCACCAGGTACTCATTTGAGGTTGAGTCGACCTAGGGGAGGCCCAGGACCGGTTCAGATAATCGTCACTGGTGTTGGCTGTGAGCGAGAATCGAACCCGGGTCGCCAGGTTCACAGCGCAGCGCGCTAACCGCTACACTATCGCTCCCCAGAGCAAGCACACACGCACACGCCGCCACCACCACCACCACGCACGCGCCACCACCACCACGCACGCGCCACCACAACCACCACCACCACCACGCTGCGCCGCCACCACCACCACCACGCACACGCCACCACCACCACGCACGCGCCACCACAACCACCACCACCACGCTGCGCCACCACCGACCACACTCACCCCGACTCTCACTCACTCTGACTCTCCCAGTGTGGTGGTTGTCCACCCTCCCAGCCTGGTGGTTGTCCACCCGTGTCCTTACCTTGGCCATGCGGCCGTGCTCCAGGCAATCCTGTAGCTCCAGTTTGTCAGTCGTGTACGGGAAGAGCGGTCTACACGGAGAAGACATCATCATCGTCATAGTCGTCATCATCATAGTCGTCATCGTTGTCATCATCATCATAGTCGTCATCATCATCATCGTCGTCATCATCATCATCGTCGTCATCATCATAGTTGTCATCATCATAGTCGTCATTGTCGTCATCATCATCGTGTCATCGTCGTCATCATCATCGTCGTCATCGTCGTCATCGTCATCATCGTCGTCATCGTCGTCATCGTCATCATCAGCAACATCATTATCACCATCAGCATGTATGTATGTTGAACTTCTTTCGCACCGTACGTAGCCAACAGTGCTAATGGGAGCATTGTTACTCCCACCATCATAATCATTATCACCATCATAGCGGCCACCACCAAAAGACAAAGGTCCCCCGTATAGCCCTAACAGACTGCTAGGGCAAGTGCCGTTAGCGAGCAGCACCTACGAAGGCCGGCACGGCACACAAGGGGGGTGGGTGGCCGGCACCACGCCCGGCCGCCTTTGTCTCCCCGGTGGCGATGTTTACACCGCACCAAAGCTGAGTCGACCACCACCACGACCGCCGCCACCATTATAATCGTCATCACTCCGCTGCTGGATGCAGGCGTCTCATCACCTGTTCATGCCAGGCAGGTTGCCCCAGAAGTAGCGCGCGCGGTGAGCTGGCGAAACCTCTTTGGCGTCGATCATTGTGGGGCTGCACTGTGGCGCACAGAAACCACACGACCACACCGCAACTACTCAGCAACTGCATAGCAACCGCATAGCAACCGCTCAGCAACTACATAGCAACCGCATAGCAACCGCACAGCAACCGCACGGCAACCGCATAGCAACCGCTCAGCAACTACACAGCAACCGCACAGCAACCGCACAGCAACTACATAGCAACCGCATTGCAACCGCACGGCAACTACACAGCAACCGCACAGCAACCGCACAGCAACCGCATTGCAACCACACAATAGTGTATATCATCGTACTAGGATTAAAAAAGAAATCGATGCCTCGAGTTTGCTTACTGTCTGGCTGCAGGCTGGGCTCCTTTCCACGCCAACAGCAACAACAACTCTGTTGGTAGTAGCTGACGACACGGGTAGCTAGCTGGGTAGCTGGCTACACGGGTAGCTAGCTGGGTAGCTGGCTACACGAGTAGCTAGCTGGGTGGCTGACTACACGGGTAGCTAGCTGGGTAGCTGGCTACACGGGTAGCTAGCTGGATAGCTGACTACACGTGTAGCTAGCTGGGTAGCTGACTACACGGGTAGCTAGCTGGGTAGCTGGCTACACGAGTAGCTAGCTGGGTAGCTGACGACACGGGTAGCTAGCTGGGTAGCTGGCTACACGGGTAGCTAGCTGGGTAGCTGGCTACACGGGTAGCTAGCTGGGTAGCTGGCTACACGGGTAGCTAGCTGGGTAGCTGGCCGCACGGGTAGCTAGCTGGGTAGCTGGCCACACGGGTAGCTAGCTGGGTAGCTGGCTACACGGGTAGCTAGCTGGGTAGCTGGCTACACGGGTAGCTAGCTGGGTAGCTGACTACACGGGTAGCTAGCTGGGTAGCTGACTACACGAGTAGCTAGCTGGGTAGCTGGCTACACGGGTAGCTAGCTGGGTAGCTGGCTACACGGGTAGCTAGCTGGGTAGCTGGCTACACGTGTAGCTAGCTGGGTAGCTGACTACACGGGTAGCTAGCTGGGTAGCTGACTACACGTGTAGCTAGCTGGGTAGCTGGTTACACGGGTAGCTAGCTGGGTAGCTGGCTACACAGGTAGCTAGCTGGGTAGCTGACTACACGTGTAGCTAGCTGGGTAGCTGGCTACACGTGTAGCTAGCTGGGTAGCTGACTACACGGGTAGCTAGCTGGGTAGCTGACTACACGGGTAGCTAGCTGGGTAGCTGACTACACGGGTAGCTAGCTGGGTAGCTGGCTACATGGGTAGCTAGCTGGGTAGCTGGCTACACGGGTAGCTAGCTGGGTAGCTGGCTACACGGGTAGCTAGCTGGGTAGCTGACTACACGGGTAGCTATCTGGATAGCTGGTTACACGAGTAGCTAGCTGGGTAGCTGGCTGCACGAGTAGCTAGCTGGGTAGCTGACGACACGGGTAGCTAGCTGGGTAGCTGGCGACACGGGTAGCTAGCTGGGTAGCTGGCGACACGGATAGATAGCTGGGTAGCTGACTACACGAGTAGCTAGCTGGATAGCTGGCGACACGGGTAGCTAGCTGGGTAGCTGGCGACACGGGTAGCTAGCTGGGTAGCTGGCAACACGGGTAGCTAGCTGGGTAGCTGGCGACACGGATAGATAGCTGGGTAGCTGACTACACGAGTAGCTAGCTGGGTAGCTGACTACACGGGTAGATAGCTGGGTAGCTGGCTACACGGGTAGCTAGCTGGGTAGCTGACTACACGAGTAGCTAGCTGGGTAGCTGACTACACGGGTATCTAGCTGGGTAGCTGACTACACGGGTAGCTAGCTGGGTAGCTGGCTACACGAGTAGCTAGCTGGGTAGCTGACGACACGGGTAGCTAGCTGGGTAGCTGACTACACGGGTAGCTAGCTGGGTAGCTGGCTACACGAGTAGCTAGCTGGGTAGCTGACGACACGGGTAGCTAGCTGGGTAGCTGACTACACGGGTAGCTAACTGGGTAGCTGGCTACACGGGTAGCTAGCTGGGTAGCTGTCTACACGGGTAGCTAGCTGGGTAGCTGACTACACGGGTAGCTAGCTGGGTAGCTGGCTACACGAGTAGCTAGCTGGGTAGCTGACGACACGGGTAGCTAGCTGGGTAGCTGGCTACACGGGTAGCTAGCTAGGTAGCTGGCTACACGGGTAGCTAGCTGGGTAGCTGGCTACACGGGTAGCTAGCTGGGTAGCTGGCTACACGAGTAGCTAGCTGGGTGGCTGACTACACGAGTAGCTAGCTGGGTAGCTGACTACACGGGTAGCTAGCTGGGTAGCTGGCTACACGGGTAGCAAGCTGGGTAGCTGGCTACACGGGTAGCTAGCTAGGTAGCTGGCTACACGAGTAGCTGGCTGGGTAGCTGACTACACGGGTAGCTAACTGGGTAGCTGGCTACACGAGTAGCTGGCTGGGTAGCTGGCTACACGCGGGATTTTTCCGTGGAAAAATAAAACATTTGTAGTGTGGCCCGGCTCACGTCACACGTGTGTGGTGAGGGCGGTTCGTGTTGTGGCCGGATCGTGATGAGACTGTATCATGTCACATGGGGTGGTGTGTGCGTGGTGAGGTGGGATTTCATGGTAAGGCCGAGTCGTGATGAGGCCGGATCGTGGTGAGGCTGTATCACATCACAGGTGTGTAGTGTGTGTGTAGTGTGTGGTGTGTGTGTAGTGTGTGTGTAGTGTGTGTGTAGTGTGTGGTGTGTGTGTGTAGTGTGTGT
>NC_133681.1:1352500-1480000 GCF_048934315.1 Petromyzon marinus | reverse complement strand
GCGTCCGGGCGGGCACTCACATTGCGCGGGGTGATGTTGCGCACGTCGCCCACGTAGGTGATCTTGCCCTCCTGCCGCACCTGCCCCACCGTCACGGAGTCCTCGCACACCTCGGAGGCCACGTAGCGCTCCACCTTGAGGCCCAGCTCCTTGAGCACCAGAAGCCCTGCGTGCGCGTGCGTGAGCGTGCGGGTGTGCGCGTGCGTGCGTGCGCAAGTTTATTTTGTTTAGCCGTGAGAACTGAAGAGAACAGAATGGGCCTCATTCGCGAGAGCGGCCCGGGTCCCCGTGCGAAATCAAAATACGCTCAGCGTGTGCGGATGAGACGGTAGAGTGAGCGTCTGGCACAGGCCCCAACGTGCGTGGACGAGTCGCGCTCGCGGGAGCGGCAACCGTGGCGGTAGTATCGAGCTGACGAGCGCTGGCTCGGGAAGCATCCCAATGCTTCACAGTGACCCCGAGCCAGTGCGCCAGGAGGCAAAGGTGGCCAGGACGTGGTACTGTCCACCCAACCTTCATTGGTGCTGCTCGCTAACAGCACTTGCCCCAACAGTCTGTTAAGGGTATAGGGGGGATCTTTGTGCGCACGTGCGTGTGTGCGTGCGTGTCTGTGCCTGTGTGTGCGCGCGTATCTGCGCGTGTGTGCGGGGGGGATTGCCTGTAGCGATGCCGTCGAACAAGGAGAGGACACGGATCGGCTTGCGCTGAGACGCCGGGATCGGGGGGTAGAGACGCGGGGGCTCCTGCGCACACAAAGACAAAGGTCCCCCAGGTAGCCTTCAACAGACCAGTTTAACACGCAGTGGTAGTGGGGCTTTCGCGACCAATATCATCCGCAAGAGGTTTTTTTTGGGTTAGCTCACGTAAATATTTACCCAAAAAACAACTACACAATGGACTCGAACAGACCGTTGGGGCGAGCGCCGTTAGCGAGCAGCAGCGGCGGCGGCGCCTACGAAGGCCGCCGAGGCGCGTCCCGCCACGAGCAACGTGCACGCTGCTCGTGGTGGGACGGCGGTGCCGAACGGACGGGGGAGGGCGAGCCACTCACGAACTCCTGGTCGCGGTCGCTGGTGAAGAAGAGCTGCAGGCGCGTGGCCCAGTCGTCGCGGCGTCGCAGCAGGCCGTTGGTGCCGTGCGGCAGGCACATGTAGCAGGTCCAGGGGTCCTCGGCCACCGCAGCCTGCGCCGCCCCGGCCCCCACCAGCAGCTCCACGCACTCCATGCAGAAGCAGCTGCGCGCCCCGGCACACCGCGTCCACTTTGGCTCTCGCGGTCGCCCGCCGGCCGCTCCGCGCCGGCGGCACCGGCGAGCGGCGAGCGGCGAGCGGCGAGCGGCGCGCGAAGGTTTGCGGCTCACGTCCCGTCTCAAAGATTGAAACTATAAAAGTGCAAACTCGCTGTTGTGTTACCAGGCAAAGGCCCACCGAGCTGCACGGCTCTTTTGCAGAAGCGGCCATGGCTGTGGCCTATCATCACGTGGCAATTTATGGCGGCCAAATACTCTGAACACGTGACGCTGATTGTGAACGTGGAGGGCGAAAACGAAGGACCCAAAGAAAAATCCACGCTACCACAGGGAGAAAGAGACACGCAAACTCCGAATATCAGTCGGCATCGACACCAACGACCTCCTGTGCACCGGGCGAGGTAGTTAACATCTCGCGCCCACCCCTGGCAGCCGTCCCTGTGCAGCGCAAGGCGGCTCAGCGGCTTGCCTGCGAGCGGCCATCGGTTTGGCGGAGGGGGGCGATGATTGCTGCTACTGCGCGCGATCCCCAGCGACGCGGACAACGCAGCCGCGCCCGGCACACTCCGACACGGTCGACCGTCCCCGCTCCGGGCGCTCACCCACCGTGCGCCCACTCCGCGGCTACAATCGTTTCACAAGAAGGCTTCCCGTGACGTTGACCATAATAATATAGGAGTTTGGGGGGGGGGGGGGTCGGCGGTGGGGTGCGTGCGGTTGGGGGGGGGGGGCGGCGAGGGGTCGGGGGTCGTGCTGGAAACCGGACGTGCGGTGTGACAATGGGGTGGGAGGAAGCCGTTAGCATGCAACACAAACAGGGCCCTTATCTTGGAGCTACACCCAGGCCGCCACGGGCCCAGCTGGCCGGCCTGGCCTGCGAGCGGCCGCCCACGAGCGCTCCCCGTTTGGAAGAGCGAGCGGGAGCGCGCTCGAGCTCCGGACGGCGCCGGCTCGGGGGAAAATATTTCATCCAGCAGTGGATAGGTCACGGTGAGGGCGCGGCGGCGAAGCCTGGCGGCGGCGCTTGCTGCTGCGGAGATTCCACGGTGATGACGATGATGACGATGACGATGACGATGAACGCGACTGTAAAGATGACGATGACAATGAACGCGACGGTGACGGCGATAATGAGGAACGCAACAGCAACAATGATAGCGATGATGACGATGATGATGACGATTATGACGATTATGACGATGAACATGACGGCGACGACGATGATGATGACGATGACGATGAACGCAACAGCGACGATGTTGATTGACACCACCACGACGACGAGGTGGTTTACTCACCGGCAGCAGTTGACCTTGCTGCACATGAGCACCTCCTTGCCAGCGCAGCAGGCGCTGCAGTAGGACTGGTAGCCATCGTCGTCATACAGGTACGAGCACTCCAGGTACGTGTCCTGCAGACGGGGTCACAGATACACGGTGGGGGGGAGGGGGTTCAGGCCAGAGGGTAAAGGCGCAGTCCCTGGAATAGCTCCGCTCACGCCACCGCTGCGGATGGGGGGGCTCGAGGTTGGCCTGCGTATTGGAAGAGGTGGTGTTACTCACACTTTACCCCACTGCTGGGGGGGGGCGGGGGGGAGTGGCGGGGGCGGGGCGGAGGGGGGATTAGGAACTCGGAGGTCAAACGTTCTCCCCACGGTGCCAGCCGGCTGGACGGCTCGACGAACACTTCAAATGGCACGGGTCGCGACGAAACCCTCTGACTTTGTCCGTGACCTAGCGATGACTGCGACGATTGGGGCCGGGGCGGTGGGGGAATCCGTACCTTGCAGGTCTGGCACAGCCCTCCCTCGAACAGCGGATGCTGAGCCACCACGTACAGACTGCCACAGCCCATGCACATGTCTGGAGACACACGCACACACCGTCACAGTGAACCCACTGTGGTCTGCGCTCCTTCGACGGAGGAGGAGGAGGAGTTACAGCAATACCCACGGCGGTATTCACCGGGGCAGAATTAACTGACACACGCGTGGTCACGGACACGCCCGGTGGCAAATATGTGTGGTCTAGCACACGCGTGGTCTAGCACACGCGTGGTCACGGACACGCGTGGTCACGGACGTGGTAAATGTTCACGTTTACGAAAGTGGCTCACCTTCAATGTTCCGGACTTTCATGCGGATCTGCTCGACGAGAACATCTGAAAGTGGACAACGTCGTTCATCGCTTCCATCAACGTCCCGATTCACACACGTCATCACACGTCATCACACGTCATCACACAAACTGTGCACCATTCAATCTCGACAGCACCGGCAGCACAAACCAGACACGCGGTACAAATGAGACAGTACAAACAGAACACTGGTCATAACCCATTCATTGAGGTGGCTCGCGAGAGAGCGAGTCATCTGATCGCCCACTCATTTAAAATGAGCACCAATTTCACCACCGCTGGCCGCACAAACAAGTTTGAACCACCGAAGTCACGCCACCACAGCGGTGGCACGAGTGAGCGAGCAGCCAATCATCCCAGTATATCGGACCACAGAGCTTGGGAAATTGTGGGCAGCGCCTGGGTTTATGTCTGCGGATTCCCGTCCGTGATTCCGTTCGCACGAATGCCGCGAAGTAAAAACAATAATAATAATAACACGGCAACGTTCATTGCTGTGACCCCCGACTGCGAACCAATTTCAGGGCTGCACCTTGACCTCTGGACCGGGTCACTCACCCTTGGAGCCGCAGGGCAGCGCTGGCAGGGGAGCCGCTTTGTGCTTCTTGGGCGGCGGGCCCAAGGGGACGACCTCCGGTTGACTCGACGCCATCCTCTTGGGGGCCTTGCGATCCTCTGGCACGCGTTCGCGACACAAAGGCAAAGGGTCCCACCGTGTAGCCTTCGCTGAGCGTTGGGGGCAAGTGCTGTTACGCGGGGGCAAGCGTGCATGCGTGTGTGCGTGTGTGTACACGGATAAAGATCTCCCGTATAGCTGGAACAGGCTTTTGGGACAAGTGCTATTAGCGAGCACCTATGAAGGCCGGCACGGCACATGATGGGGTGGGTGGTCTGTGTCACCCCCGACTGTCTCCGTCTCCCCAGTAGCGATGTTTACACACTGCACCAGGTACTCATGCCGTGCCGGCCTTTCATCGGCGGCACTCGCTAACAGCACTTGCCCCCACAATCCGTTGAGCCTACATGGGGGGATCTTTGTCTGTGTTGTGTGTGTACATGTGTGTGTGTGCATACATCTGTGTGTGTACATGTGTGTGTGTACGTGAGTGTGTGTGTACACAAATGTGTGTCTGTACGTGTGTGTCTGTACGTGTGTGTACGTAAGTGTGTGTGTGTACGTATGAGTGTACGTGTGTGTGTGTACGTGAGTGTGTACGTGTGTGTGTGTACATGAGTGTGTGTACGTGTGTGTGTGTGTACGTGAGTGTGTGTGTGTACATGAGTGTGTGTACGTGTGTGTGTGTACATGAGTGTGTGTGTGTACATGAGTGTGTGCACGTGTGTGTGTGTGTACGTGAGTGTGTACGTGTGTGTGTGTACATGAGTGTGTGTACGTGTGTGTGTGTACCTGAGTGTGTGTGTACATGAGTGTGTGTACGTGTGTGTGTGTGTGTGTACGTGAGTGACCGTGTGTGTGTGTGTGTACATGAGTGTGTGTACGTGTGTGTGTGTACCTGAGTGTGTGTGTACATGAGTGTGTGTACGTGTGTGTGTGTGTACCTGAGTGTGTGTGTGTACGTGTGTGTGTACATGAGTGTGTGTATGTGTGTGTGTGTACATGAGTGTGTGTACGTGAGTGTGCGTGTGTGTACGTGAGTGTGTGTACGTGTGTGTGTGTGTACGTGAGTGACCGTGTGAGTGTGTGTGTGTACATGAGTGTGTTTACGTGTGTGTGTACGTGAGTGTGTGTACGTGTGTGTGTGTGTACGTGAGTGACCGTGTGTGTGTGTACGTGAGTGTACGTGTGTGTGTGTACGTGAGTGACCGTGTGTGTGTGTACGTGTGTGTGTGTGTACGTGAGTGACCGTGTGTGTGTGTACATGAGTGACCGTGTGTGTGTGTGTGTACGTGAGTGACCGTGTGTGTGTGTACGTGTGTGTGTGTGTACGTGAGTGACCGTGTGTGTGTGTGTGTACGTGAGTGACCGTGTGTGTGTGTGTGTACGTGAGTGACCGTGTGTGTGTGTACGTGAGTGACCGTGTGTGTGTGTGTGTACGTGAGTGACCGTGTGTGTGTGTGTGTGTACGTGAGTGACCGTGTGTGTGTGTGTGTGTACATGAGTGTGTGTACGTGTGTGTGTGTGTACGTGAGTGACCGTGTGTGTGTGTACGTGTGTGTGTGTGTACGTGTGTGTGTGTGTACGTGAGTGACCGTGTGTGTGTACGTGTGTGTGTGTGTACGTGAGTGACCGTGTGTGTGTGTGTGTACATGAGTGTGTGTACGTGTGTGTGTGTGTGTACGTGAGTGACCGTGTGTGTGTGTGTGTGTACGTGAGTGACCGTGTGTGTGTGTGTACGTGTGTGTGTGTACGTGTGTGTGTGTGTGTACGTGAGTGACCGTGTGTGTGTGTGTATGTGTGTGTGTGTATGTGTGTGTGTACGTGTGTGTGTACGTGAGTGACCGTGTGTGTGTGTGTACGTGTGTGTGTGTGTACGTGAGTGACCGTGTGTACATGAGTGTGTGTACGTGTGTGTGTGTACGTGAGTGACCGTGTGTGTGTGTGTGTACATGAGTGTGTGTGTGTGTACGTGAGTGACCGTGTGTGTGTGTGTGTACATGTGTGTATGTGTGTGTGTGTGTACGTGTGTGTGTGTGTGTGTACGTGAGTGACCGTGTGTGTGTGTGTGTGTACGTGTGTGTGTGTGTACGTGAGTGACCGTGTGTACATGAGCGTGTGTACGTGTGTGTGTGTGTGTACGTGAGTGACCGTGTGTGTGTGTGTGTACGTGAGTGACCGTGTGTGTGTGTACATGAGTGTGTGTGTGTGTACGTGAGTGACCGTGTGTGTGTGTGTACATGAGTGTGTGTGTGTGTGTACGTGAGTGACCGTGTGTGTGTGTGTGTGTACGTGAGTGACCGTGTGTGTGTGTGTGTGTACGTGAGTGACCGTGTGTGTGTGTGTGTGTACGTGAGTGACCGTGTGTGTGTGTGTGTGTACGTGAGTGACCGTGTGTGTGTGTGTGTACGTGAGTGTGTGTGTGTACGTGAGTGTGTGTGTACGTGAGTGACCGTGTGTGTGTGTGTGTACGTGTGTGTGTGTGTGAGTGACCGTGTGTGTGTGTGTACATGAGTGTGTGTGTACGTGTGTGTACGTGAGTGACCGTGTGTGTGTACGTGAGTGACCGTGTGTACATGAGTGTGTGTACGTGTGTGTGTGTGTGTACGTGTGTGTGTGTGTACATGAGTGTGTGTGTGTACGTGTGTGTACGTGAGTGAGTGTGTGTGTACGTGTGTGAGTGTGTGTACGTGAGTGACCGTGTGTGTGTGTGTGAGTGACCGTGTGTGTGTGTGTGTACGTGTGTGTACGTGAGTGACCGTGTGTGTGTGTACATGAGTGTGTGTGTGTGTACGTGTGTGTGTGTGTGTGTACGTGAGTGTGTGTGTGTACGTGAGTGACCGTGTGTGTGTGAGTGACCGTGTGTGTGTGTGTGTACATGAGTGTGTGTGTGTACGTGAGTGACCGTGTATGTGTGTGTGTATGTGTGTGTGTGTACGTGTGTGTGTGTACGTGAGTGTGTGTGTGTGTGTGTACATGAGTGTGTGTGTGTGTGTGTACGTGTGTGTGTGTGTGTGTACATGAGTGTGTGTGTACGTGAGTGTGTGTATGTGAGTGTGTGTGTATGTGTGTGTGTGTATGTGTGTGTACGTGAGTGTGAGTGTGTGTACGTGAGTGTGTGTGTGTACGTGAGTGACCGTGTGTGTGTGACCGTGTGTGTGTGTGTACATGAGTGTGTGTGTGTACGTGAGTGACCGTGTGTGTGTACGTGAGTGTGTGTGTGTGTACGTGAGTGTGTGTGTGTACGTGAGTGACCGTGTGTACGTGAGTGACCGTGTGTGTGTGACCGTGTGTGTGTGTGTACATTAGTGTGTGTGTGTACGTGAGTGACCGTGTGTGTGTACATGAGTGTGTGTGTGTGTACGTGTGTGTGTGTGTGTGTACATGAGTGTGTGTGTGTGTGTACGTGAGTGACCGTGAGTGAGTGTGTACGTGAGTGACCGTGTGTACATGAGTGTGTGTGTGTACGTGTGTGTGTGTGTACGTGAGTGACCGTGTGTACGTGTGTGTGTGTGTGTACATGAGTGTGTGTGTACATGTGTGTGTGTACGTGTGTGTGTACATGAGTGTGTGTGTGTACATGAGTGTGTGTACGTGTGTGTGTGTGTGTGTGACCGTGTGTGTGTGTGTACGTGAGTGTGTATGTGTGTACGTGAGTGTGTGTGTGTGTGTATGTGTGTGTGTGTATGTGTGTGTGTATGTGTGTATGTGTGTGTGTGTGTATGTGTGTATGTGTGTGTGTGTGTATGTATGTGTATGTGTGTGTGTACGTGAGTGACCGTGTGTGTGTGTGTACATGTGTGTACGTGAGTGTGTGTGTGTACATGAGTGTGTGTGTACATGTGTGTGTATGTGTATGTGTGTGTGTATGTGTGTATGTATGTGTGAGTGTACCCTCTGTGGGCTGCAGGCCGCGTGGGCCCGTGGGCTGGAACCCCCCGGTGGCCCAGCCGAGCAGAGGCTTCAGCGCTCGCTCCAGGCCCGGGGACAGCTCCCCCTCGCCCCCTCCCCCCAGCGCCCCCTCCCCCCCGGCGACCCCCCCGGACGACACCGCTGCCGCCGACCCCCCCAGCCCCTCCCCCCCGCCGGTGACCCCCAACGACCCCCCCGCGGCCCCCTCCGCCGCCGGCTCCAGGATCTTCCCCGCGCGCTGGCTCGCCATCTGCGCGCACAATTCCACGTTACCGTGGCAGGGGCCGCGCATCCAGGCGGGAGCGGGCCACCGCCACGTCCCGTGAGACGAGACTAACGTCGCAGGCGGTGCAGGCGGTGCGCTGTGCAGCACAAGGGCCATTGCCCGAAACGTCGTCTGTTGTGTTTTCTCCTCTTAAGGCCACTTTAATAAAGGCAAAGGTAACCCATATAGCCTTCACCAGGGCCGTCCACGTGGCGGGGGGGGGGGCCTGCGCTAGTCGCTACACCCCCGCTCCCCACACGTACACACACACGCACACAGAGTGTGTGTTGTTGTTGCCTGTGCTGGTGTTGACTGTGCTGGTGTTGTTGTTGCCTGTGCTTGTGTTGTTGTTGACTGTGCTTGTGCACCGCTGACAATGCAGCAGCAGCAGCAACAGCACCGCCAGATCCGCCGTGTGAGTCTCGAACTTCTTCACTCACTACACTAAACAATTTTTTTTATTTTACTAGCTAAGCTCTTTTTCAGACGCGACCTGGTCACTAATAATAGTTTAACGAAGTGGATTATCACATGGAAATGTATAGCAGCCCAAATACTCTAAACGCGTGTTGTTGATTCTAAAAACTGGAGGACACGGAGAAAAATCCACACAAACAATGGAAGAAAGTCATGGAGACTCTGAACATACAGCAGGCGTCAGGCTCGGGATCCCTTCATTGGGAATCACCACGTTCAGGTGCTGCTACCCCTCCTTGTATTCTCTTTCCCATCCTTTCCCGATCTTTCCATTGCTCCCCACTAATCCCAAACATTTCCCCCGTAACGGTCTCCCAACCGAAACCGTCATTTGCATTTAGTTTTCCCCGACGACCAATCGGATTTGAAAGTTCTCCACCTTCAAATCCGATTGGGCGTGCCCTACGTCTGCTCCCCCCACCCCCGCCGTGACGGCTGCCCGCCAATGGGAGTCGAGGACGCTGTTCGAACTCGCGTGGAGCCGTTAAGACTCCTCGGCGAGCGTCTATTTATTTATTTCCCAATCGGGTTTGCCTCTCGGCATCCCTCCTGGCACGCTGCGTTCAACGCAGCCGGTGTGCCGCCGCCTGGCCGTACGACTGACAACACACATACGGAGCACACGTGTCGCGTCACGCACACACGTGTGGCGTCACGCGTGTGTGCGTGGCGTCACGCGTGTGCTGCTGTGTGACGGCGCCGGGGTGCCTGGGCCACGGGCACCACCCCACGGGCACCACCCCACGGGCACCACCCCACGGGCACGACCCCACGGGCACCACCCCTTGGGCACCACCCCACGGGCACCACCCCACGGGCACCACCCCACGGGCACCACCCCACGGGCACCACCCCACGGGCACCACCCCACGGGCACGACCGACCCGGGGAAGCCCGTGGGTGTTTTCGGGGGGTTCCTGCAGAACCAGGGGTTCGGTTTGGTGGGTATTTTTTGCCACAGGTCACAACCCACTGGGCAACGAGCAGCCCGATTGTGACGGTGACGGCTGTGACGACGATGACATCGACGACGACGATGACGGATTGCTCGACGATCGTGATGATGTTGTTTACGATGGCCACGTGGGACAGACCCAGGCGCTACGAGTCAACCGACCGCAATTATTATCATCATCATCATGGTGACGATGACGACGAGGTTGAGGAGGTGGGCGGTACCTTGAGAGCCTCGTAGACGGCCCGCTTGTAGGCGGACCGCTTGTTGTAGGTGGCCAAGTGGAAGTGGTCGTTGAACTCGCTCAGAGGTCGCAGCTTGTCCCCTTGCACCTTCGCACACAACGCACAAAGATTCCCCGCGTAGCCTTCAGCAGGCGGCTGGGGCAAGTGCTGTCCGCGAGGAGCACCTCTTAACGGACGGCACGGCGCACGAGGAAGTGGCGCAGCCAGCGCCACGCACAGCCGCCTTTGTCTCCCCGGCGCTGATGGTTATGCACCGGGTACTCATTTCAGGCCGAGTCGACCTAGGGGATGCCCAGGTCCGGTTTGCCACTGTTAGTGGTAGTGAGCGGGATTTGAATGCGAGTCGACGGGTTCATGGGGCAGTGCACGAGCCACTACGCCACCGCTCCCCACACAAGCACACAAAGACAAAGGTCCCCCGTATAGTCTAAACGGACTGTTGGGGCAAGTACTGTTCGGGAGCACTTATGAAGGCTGGCACGCACATACACACACGTATACACAGGCACGCACATACACACACGTATACACAGGCACGCACATACACACACGTATATACAGGCACGCACATTAACACGTATATACAAGCACGCACATACACACACGTATATACAGGCACGCACATACACACACGTATATACAGGCACGCACATACACACTCGTATACAGGCACGCACATACACACACGTATATACAGGCACGCACATACACACACGTATACAGGCACGCACATACACACACATATATACAGGCACGCACATACACACACGTATATACAGGCACGCACACACACACGTATATACAGGCACGCACATACACACACATATATACAGGCACGCACATACACACACGTATATACAGGCACGCACATACACACGTATATACAGGCATGTGTACACACACGCACGTATACACGCATGCGTAGATACACCCACGTATACAGGCACGCGTACACACATGACGAAAGGTTAATTTCATCATCATCACCATGATCGTCATCAATATCAGTTATCGTTATCATCATCACCATGAATTCATATAGAATGCATAATCACTATCACCACCATCATCATGAATTCATACAGCGTGCATCATCACCATTCATCATCGCTGTCACCACCGTCGCCGTGACGAATGCGATGGTCTCGACAACCGTCGCCGCGACCGGCGCGAGTTGTCGCGAGTTGTTCGCTCACCATGGAGAACTTGCAGTCTCCGAACCAGCGGATCCAGCTGGAGCCGATCGGAGCGGGGTCGCGCCCCGTCTCCAGCCAGGACACGGTGCAGCCCGGCCACCAGCTGTAGCCCTTGATCTTCCCCCACACCAGGTCCCCCACGCCCAGCGGCGGCGGCGGTGCCAGCGGCAGCAGCGACGATGAGGAGAGCGACGAGGAGGAGAGCGAAGAGGAGGAGCCCTCGTCCTGCGGCCCACGAGGAAGGAGGGGGGAGAGGGAGGAGGAGGTGGTGGTTGACATGAGTACACACAGTGACATGGAGGTGATTGGCAGTGGTGGGTGATAATGGTAATGATGATTTCTAGCAGTGATGAGGATGCGTAATAGCAATGATGATAGCAGTGATAATAACAGTCACAGTGACTACAATGATGTTTATGATAATGATGATAATCGCAATGATTATCATAACAACAATGATGCTAATGATGCCCACGATGATGATGATGACGAATTCCAATAAATTCTCACCGGCTCTTCCCGAGCATGCGGCGGTGTGGGGGTGGCAACGTGGTTGCTCGGCATTGTGGGTAGGGGCGAGAGGCCGGGGGGGGCGTGGCGACCCCGGGGCTCGGGGGGGGAGCCCCCCAAGTCCATGGCAACCGGAGACTTGGGCACTCCGCGGAAAGACTGCGGGGAAACCCGGCGACAATCAACCAATTAATAAATTAATAAATTATAAACAATCACCTGCATAACGAGCAATTAATCACGAGCCGAGATCCGATAGACCGGCCATCACCCCAGTGCTGATGTTTACACTCCACACCAGGTACCAATTTAAGGCTGAGTTGACCCAGGGGAGACCCAGAACCGATTCCGATATCACTAGCGCCACTGATGTGGGCCGGAGTCAGTAATCGAACTCATGTCGCCGGGCGTCGTAGGGCAACGTGCTAACCACTGCGCCACCACTCCACCCACAAACGCACACAGGACAAAAACAGGCAAAGACAAAGATCCTCCATGTAGAATGTTGGGACAAGTGCTAATAGCGAGCATCTATGGAGGCTGACACGTCACACGAGGGGGTGGGTGGCCAGCACCACCCCTGGCCGCCTTTGTCTCCCCAATGGCGATGTATATATAGCACCAGGTACTATTTTCAAGCTGAGTCGACCTAGGGGTGGTCCAGGCCCAGTTCAGATATTCGTCACCGATAATTATTTGTCGCGAGCGCCAATCGAAGTCGGGTCGCCGGGTTCGTAGCGCAGCGCGCCAACGGCTGGGCCACCGCTCCCCCACTCACGCACACACACGCACACACAGGACACACACACACAGGACACACACACGCACACACACGCACACACATGACACACACACACAGGACACACACACGCACACACACGCACACACAGGACACACACGCACACACAGGACACACGCACACACAGAACACACACCCACACACACACAGGACACAAGCACACACAGAACACACACACACACACAGGACACACGCACACACAGAACACACACCCACACACACACACAGGACACACACCCACACACACACAGGACACACGCACACACAGAACACACACCCACACACACACAGGACACAAGCACACACAGAACACACACCCACACACACACACAGGACACACGCACACACAGGACACACGCACACACACGCACACACACACACAGGACACACACACACACACAGGACACACGCACACAGAGAGAGACGCACGGACACGCAGCTGCAGTGTACATAGCTCCAAGTTGCACCTTTGCCTTGCGTTTGAGAGGGAAACGTGAACGGATTTTCCGGGCGTGCCAGCTTTCCCCCGCCCCCACGCCCCACTGCCGCGTGTAAACAAAAACCTTTTGTAAACAAAGCCTCTTTGTTTACAAGCGAAACTGATTGAACCCATCGGGATGACGCGCTGATAACGGGCTGGCAGTGGCGCCGCACCACACCTCCTCACCGCCTGCTGCGAGGAAGGGCCTTTGTGCCGGAACGACGTCGCCGCCCGGGATATACTTCCCCTATTTAAGGCGGCCGCCGCCGCGGTGCTGACATCAACGCGCATCGTGCGGAGCGATATAAGCCGCTTCATCGTCGTGCTCCCGGGGGTGGCCGTTTGAGTGGCACGCCAAAGATTTAAAGGGAGCCGGAGCAGGAAATGCAGGGAGAGTGGGGAGTGGTGGGGGGGGGCGGTCCAGAAGTTAACGGAGGGCGAGGGGGGTGGGTGGGTTTTGAGGTTTAAGGATTTGAGAGATTCCTAGAAATCAGCCGGAGGGTAAAGGCCACCACCGCCACCACCGCCGGCCACCGCCGGCCACCACCGCCACCACCACCACGAACTGAAATCATTTACGGGAAAAAGCCGGGACACTTTTGTGTCAACACAGAACGTGTTGGGAGAGACACACACACGCACACACGCATTTACGTGCACACACACGCACACACAGGAATGCGCATAAGTGTTTACGTGCACACACACGCACACAGGAATGCACACACGTGTAAACATAAGCACTACACACAAGTAGTAATGCATGTGTGTGTGTGTGTGCACAGAGAGCCCCCGTGTAGCCTGAACAGACTGTTGGAGTAAGTGGTTTTAGCGAGCAGCACCTATGAAGGTCGGCCAGCACCACGCCCGGCCGCTTTTGTCTTCCTCGTGGCGATTTGCACGCACATCTGCTTTTCATTTATGGCTTAGTCGACCCAGGGAAGTCCCAGAACCGGTTCAAATAATCGTCACTCGTGTTGGGCGTGAGCAGGAATCGAACTCAGCTTGCCCGGTTCGTAGCGCAGGGTGCTAACCGCCACACTACCACTCCCCACAGCCACACGCACGCACTGACACACACTGACACACACTGACACATACACTGACACACACACTGACACACACACTGACACACACTGACACACACACTGATACACACACTGACACACACTGACACATACACTGACACACACTGACACGCACTGACACACACTGACAACACACACTGACACACATTGACAACACACACTGACACACTGACACACATTGACAACACACACACTGACACACACTGACACACACTGACGACACACACTGACACAACGGGGCAGAATGAAATTAAAAATGTGCCCGCTCAGCAGATGTTTGACGACAGATGTTCAGACAGAGATATCTCACGACCAGCGCTAGCCCACACACCCCCACACACCCCACACACACCCACAATCCCCCACTGCCACAAAACCCAAATGTCAGCACGAACACACAGATCGCTGGGTGTTTGTGCATTGTCAAAAAACGTAGGCTTCTGAAAACAAATCTCTCGTGAGGCTTGTGTGCGAGTGTGTGTGAGGGCCTTCCCAAGGTCTACCGAGCCTGAATGCCCGGGCCAGTTTTAAACGTCAGCACTGGGGAGACGATCACGGCCGGGTACGGTCCGAGTTGCGTCACCTCCAGTGCAGCTTTCGACAGGCGCTTTGGGAAGTGCTGCTGGCGAATAGCACCCACGGAGGCCGGCACGGCACCACGCCGGGGCCCCTTCGCCTCTCCGGTGGCGACGTTCGCACACCGCGCCGAGGGTCACTTGCTTCAGGCCGAGTGAACCTAGGCCGGGGACCGCTTCAGATAACCGGCACCGCTGTAGGTGGCCGTGTGCGGGAATCGGACTCGGGTCGCCGGGTTCGTAGCGCAGCGGCGCTAACCGCTGCACCGCCGCTCCCCGTAGACTTCCTCACACCCACGGTTGACCGTAGGGAGTGGTCAGCCTCATTTCCAGGAAACTGAAGCCAGAAGCCACGACCAGGCCTCATAGCCTGTCCATGAGACCTCCTATCTGTCCCGACCACCCGCTCCCTCCCCCATCTCCCCTCCCCCACCTCGACTCGAACCCCCCACCCCGAACGGGGCAGCGAGAGCACAGCGCCCCATCCAATCACTTCCCCTGCCCTTGCCTTTTTTCGACCGCCGATAAAATCGCCGAACATCCGGTAACGCCGGCAATTCGGTTGGAACGACGGCACGCCGGGGGGACCGTGCGGCTCGCAGGTCGTGCCGCCACGAGGTCGTGGCGTTGTTGTCGTCGCTTGGCACGACGACCGACGTTTCGCTCCACGTGCCGGGAGCTACTTCGGGCGCGAGAGAGCGGAAAACACGTCGCAAGCGCGACGCCCTGCGCAGGTGGCGAGCGCAGTGGCGGCTCAGCCTCGCTCTGATACGCACGCCCTCGGGGGAATCATCAGCAGCAGCAGCAGCAGCAGTATTCTTTTGATGTATTTAGACATGTCTGTCTGTCATCATAACCCTGACCCTAACCACACTAGCCAATCATACACTAGCCCTGACCCTAACCACACTAGCCAATCAGACACTAGCCCTGACGCTAACCACACTAGCCACCCAGACACTAGCCCTACCCCTAACCACACTAGCCACCCAGACACTAGCCCTACCCCTAACCACACTAGCCACCCAGACACTAGCCCTACCCCTAACCACACTAGCCACCCAGACACTAGCCCTACCCCTAACCACACTAGCCACTCAGACACTAGCCTTGACCCTAACCACACACATGCTCGTGGACACAAGTGTACGTGCGCAGACTTAACAGGGTGAACGCACTCGGGCACAAAGGCTTACACCAGAACCGGCGTGTACACACACTCGAGGGTGCACACGCGCAATGTGTAAGAACCTGCACGCGTGTACACATGTGTACACGTGCGTGTACACGTGTGCAAACACGTGTAAACACACACGTGTAGTGGGGAGCACGGTTGGGTGCATCTTCCAGTCATCTCAATCAGCTAACGCATGGCACCGCCTGCTTTTGTCGTGTGACCTCCTGCCAGCGGCGAGCCTTCGACACTTCACACGACGACCTCAAAGTGCACCTAGCCTGGCACAAGAGCTGTTGTGACATCAACGACACTTAGCGGGGGGCTGTGGTTGTGAGTACGTGGGTGTGTGCGCGTGTGTGTGTACCCTCTGTGTTGTTCTGTGTGCGTCCGTGTGCGCGTGTGTACTCCCTGTACTGTTGTGTGTGTGCGTGTGTGTAGACTCCCAGCATTACTGTGCGTGTGTGTACTTCCCGTGTTACCGTGTGTGTGTGTGCACGCACCTTGCGGAGTGTCTTGGGGGTGGGCTGGGGGGGGCTGAACCCCACGGCACCCCCGGCCTGGAAGGAGCTGCGTGGAGCGGGCCGCGGTCTCAGGCTGTTCTCCCACCCCGCGTGACCCCGTGACCCCCGCACCTTCGCAAACAAAGACAAAGGTGCCCCCCCCCCGTAGCGGTGAAGCCTTGCACAGTATGCAGGGGCCAAGTTGCGCGGTTAGCGACCACTCGTCAAGGCCGGCACGTAGAGACCCATAGACTCACACTGAGACCCATAGACACACACAGAGACCCATAGACTCACACAGAGACACATTGACTCACACTGAGACCCATAGACTCACACAGAGACCCATAGACTCACACAGAGACCCATAGACTCACACTGAGACCCGTAGACTCACACAGAGACCCATAGACTCACACATAGACCCATAGACTCACACAGAGATACATAGACTCACACTGAGACCCATAGACTCACACAGAGACCCGTAGACTCACACAGAGACCCGTAGACTCACACATAGACCCATAGATTCACACTGAGACCCGTAGACTCACACATAGACCCGTAGACTCACACAGAGACCCAAAGACTCACACAGAGACCCATAGACTCACACAGAGATACATAGACACACACAGAGACCCATAGACTTACACAGAGATACATAGACACACACACAGATCTATAGACTCACATAAAGACCACCCACAGACTCAACCACCTTGACGGAAACGTCACAGCTGCTTCTCTCTACACCAACAAGTAGATGAAGAGCATTGAAGCTCGATGGCGAGATGTTAACTACCTCGCCTGGTATACAGGAGGTCGTGGGTTCCATCCCGACCCTGACACCTGCTGTATATTTGGAGTTTGCGTATCTCTCTCCACGTGGTGAGATGTTAACTACCTCGCCTGGTATACAGGAGGTCGTGGGTTCCATCCCGACCCTGACGCCTGCTGTATATTTGGAGTTTGCGTGTCTCTCTCCACGTGGTGAGATGTTAACTACCTCGCCTGGTATACAGGAGGTCGTGGGTTCCATCCCGACCCTGATGCCTGCTGTAAATTTGGAGTTTGCGTATCTCTCTCCACGTGTTGAGATGTTAACTACCTCGCCTGGTATACAGGAGGTCGTGGGTTCCATCCCGACCCTGACGCCTGCTGTATATTTGGAGTTTGCGTGTCTCTCTCTCCCTGTGGTAGCGTGGATTTTTCTTCAGGTCCTCCGGTGTTTTCTCCCACATTTAGAATCACCGTGCGTTTAGAGCATTTGGCTGCTTTGAATTTCCACATCATAAGCAACTTCATTGGGCTATCATTTGAGGCCAGGTCGCTTCTACAAAAGAGCTACATAGCTCAGTGGGGCCTTAATTGGGAAAATACAAAAAATAGTTTAGTTTTAGTATCGGCAAGTCAAATCTCGTCCCGCTCTGCTCCACGCGTGTGCCCCGACCCACCGGGAGTCAACACTGAGAAGAATATAACTCACCGACCACCCCCCCCCCCTCCAGACATCTGTGACAAAGAGCTTCATAGGTCATCGGGTTCCTCTCGTCTGAACAAAACTGTACTATTTTCTATTTTATCGACCAGGCAAGGCCCACTGAGCTCTGTAGCTCTTTTTCACAGGCGACCTGGCCACAAATAACAGCTCAATGAAGTGGCTTACAGTGTGGAAATTTAGACCAACCAAATATTGTAAACCCACCGTGATTTTAAATGTGGAGGGGAAAAAAACCAGAGGACCCAGATTAAAATCAACGCAGTCACGGTGAGCGAAACACGCAAATTCCAAATACACAGCAGGCGTCAGGGTCTGGATAGAACCCACGACCTCCGCCGTACCAAGAGAGGCAGATAATATCTCCTAGCCACCGCGGCGCCACGAGTAAAGATTCTGATTCTGAGTGTGGCCTTAAAAGTGGCATCGCACGACGTCTTGAGAGACCGCTATTGCGATCGTGCCCAGCCAGCCCCTCCACATGATCAACGTTCTCCGAGGCCACGCAGCCCTGACACCCAGTCAGGGTCTGGGTGTCAGGGCCACATGCCTGTGTGGTAAAACTGGCTTGACTCGTTTCGGGAGCTCCCTTTGTCAGACCGGTTTGGCGCGCATTACAAGAGGCTCGGACTGTTAAACAATAACAATGTCTTTAGCCAGCAGGAGGTCAACGCTGAACACCGCACGACTCCCTGGAGGGTCCTGTCGCTGCCACATTGGGTGTTAATTTCAGATAAGTTGTGTGTATTATCATTTTTATACACGCGGGAGGAAACTGGAGCACCCGAAGAAAAGAAAAATCATTGCAGGACCTGACGACATCTTGCAAGCGGTGATCCAACGACATGTTCTGGTCGAGTGTGGTGCCGAGGCTCTTTAGATCTAGAGTAGAACACCGATTCCTATCACACCTGATCCTCTCACAAATGTTTTAGTTTGAGCCGGCGTGCCAACCGGCAGCACCTCCGATATTCCTGCACTGAGCAGCATGTCGCTCCGTGCACACCGCACGGAGCACCGCTCGCGTGGCAACCTTCGAGGTTATTGCCGAGGCTCTCCGTATCGAACGTTGACTATCACTGCGGTGCATAATCAGCATATTGATGGGACTCGTTGTCAAGCGATCGGAGAGAGACACACGTTGAAAATGGGCAGGCCACGAGGACGGAGGACCACCGCGGTAAGCCGATTAGGCGAAGGACTGTTCATCATCCAGCTTGACGAACTCTGATCGACCATGTAGGTATGACTCAATCCACCCAAGTGCCGTACCCGATGGTATTGAGTGCCACTTGCTGTAAATGCCTTCTCCTGGGAGGAAACCACAAGCCCACTTGGTTTTTTTTTTCTCTGATGCTCAAGGTGATGATCTCTGACTTGCTAACTCTGCTCTCCACTCCACACGTCACAAGGATGAACAACACACAGACAATTACTTTATTTTAAAAATGTCTCCGGAATTCACGTTTGTTCAACCGAGCAAATGCCAACGGGCTCGCGGGCCACCGCCACCTCACGGCCATCTGCGAGGCGGCGGCGTCGGCTGCAGCCATCGTGCCAATGGAGCGTCGTTTGGACAAGGCGAAGAGAGAGCGAGTGGGGACTGCAGGCCGTTCACCCGGGTCTCACCTGGTCAGACTCGGCGAGCGCCGAGGGGGAGTTCTCCGCGGTCCAGCTGTTCGCGGGGCTCCCCGGGGTGCGGAACAGACTTTCTGCTCCGCGCACACAAAGACAAAGGTCCCACGTGTAGCCTACGACAGGCTGTTGGGGCAAGTGTCGCTCGCGAGCGCCTACGTAGGCCGGCACGGCGCACGACTCGGTGGTGGAACCAGAGGTACGCCCGCCCGGGCCGCCATTGTCTCCCCAACGCTGATGTCTGATGCACCGTGTCTAGTACTCGTTTAAGGCTGAGTCGACCTACAACAGGCCCAGGACCAGTTTAGCACAAAATCCAAGGCACGACGACAGTGAAGGCAACGACGGTGATGAGGATGATGACGACAATATTCATGATAATGATGATGGCAATGACGATGATGATGACGACGGCGATATTCATGATAATAATGATGATGGCAATGACGATGATGACGACGACGATATTCATGATGATAATGATGATGACAATGACGATGATGACGATATTCATAATGATAATGATGATGGCAATGACGATGATGACGATATTCATAATGATAATGATGATGGCAATGACGATGATGATGACGACGATATTCATGATGATGATAATGATGGCAATGACGATGATGATGACGACGACGATATTCATGATGATAATGATGATGGCAATGACGATGACGACGACAATATTCATGATGATAATGATGATGGCAATGACGATGATGATGACGACGACGATATTCATGATGACAATGACGATGGCAATGCTGATGATGATGACGAAGGCAATGACGACGACGACGATGACGTCAGCGATGACGTCAGCGATGACGACGACGACATCGTCACCCACCTGTGCTGTCGGGCGAGCCCTGGCTAGCGTCGTCCAGGCTGTCGCCCGCCCTGCGAGCGTCCACCCCCGGCCCCGGGCGACGATGCACCCCGCGCCCGCCCGCCGCTCCACCCACGTTGTTCTCGGGGGTGGCGCCGGGGGGCCCGGTGACGCCGTGCGGTTGTTTGCCCGGGGTCATGTTGTTGGCGTTGTTGTTGTTGTTGTTGTCGCTGGCGGTGACGCCGACGTCTGCCGGCTCGCCGTTGCTGAGCGGTGGCGCGAGGGGGGGGGTGCCCACAGCGCCCGAGCAGTTCTCGTTCTGATTGGGGGGGGGGGGGAGTTGTTGTGGGCAAGGAGGGTTTCATCCTTGTCATCTTCATCAGCAGTCGCATCAGTAGCACCATGAGCAGCATGAGCAGCAGCATCATCAGCAGCAGCATCATCATCAGCATCGTCAGCATTATCATCAGCAGTAGCAGCAGCATCATCAGCAGCACCAGCGGCATCATCATCATCGGTGGGATGAACGTCGTCGCCATCAGCAGCATCATCATCAGCAGCAGAATAAGCAGCATAAGCAGCAGCATCAGCAGCAGCATCGTCACCATCATCAGCAGCATTATCAGCATCGGCAGTATCATCGGCAGTATCAGCACCATCAGGAGCCGTGATCTATCCACTGCAGGGTGAAGGCTTCCCCAAGCCTCTGCCGTCACTGAACCCGTACTGACAAGCGTGGTGAAGTATGACCGAGGATCCTCCATGAATGTCGTGCCTCGAGAGGCGTTCATCCAGCAGTGGATTGACAAGGGGCTGTGGTGATGATAATTAGTATTGCTAAGCACGTGTTCTGATGATTATTATAATATATCAACATGCTCTGATGATGATTATTTTAATATATCAACATGCTCTGATGATTATTATTATAATATATCAACATGCTCTGATAATTATAATATATCAACATGCTCTGATAATTATAATATATCAACATGCTCTGATGATGATTATTATAATATAACAACATGCTCTGATGATTATTATATATCAACATGCTCTGATGATGATTATAATATATCAACATGCTCTGATGATTTTTATAATATATCAACATGCTCTGATGATTATTATATCAACATGCTCTGATGATTATTATAATATATCAACATGCTCTGATGATTATTATAATATATCAACATGCTCTGATGATTATTATAATATATCAACATGCTCTGATGATTATTATAATATATCAACATGCTCTGATGATTATTATAATATATCAACATGCTCTGATGATTATTATTATGATATATCAACATGCTCTGATGATTATTATAATATATCAACATGCTCTGATGATTATTATTATAATATATCAACATGCTCTGATGATTATTATAATATATCAACATGCTCTGATGATTATTATAATATATCAACATGCTCTGATGATGATGATTATAATATATCAACATGCTCTGATGATTATTATAATATATCAACATGCTCTGATGATTATTATAATATATCAACATGCTCTGATTATTATAATATATCAACATGCTCTGATGATTATTATAATATCAACATGCTCTGATGATTATTATAAAATATCAGATGCTCTGATGATTATTATAATATATCAACATGCTCTGATGATGATGATTGTAATATATCAACATGCTCTGATGATTATTAAAATATCTAAACATGCTCTGATGATTATTATAATATATCAACATGCTCTGATGATTATTATAATATCAACATGCTCTGATGATTATTATAAAATATCAGATGCTCTGATGATTATTATAATATATGATGATGCTTTGTCTTGTGTTTGCATGCTCACCACAAGTCCTGCCTGTGGTTAATGCAGTACATGATTCCTTGCGAAATGTTTCTATTTGATGTTCCAACATCTAAACTGTTTTATTGCCAGAAGGGGTGACACCTATTCTTGTTTCTGTCAACACTTTGATACTGGCAACAACACAAAACGGTCCATTTGGATTAAACCGATGTTTGTCTCGTTCATTTGCTTGCAGATAACATTTGGATAACTTCTGCATACATTTATTGTTAATTTATACACACAATGATCAACAACACATCATACTCCTAAATGATAAGTAATCGACTTACAAGCAAACGTCATACACTGTTAACACAGATTAGCGTCACGACAATTCGCATATCATTGACATCTCGTTTGCATATGCCCTGATGGGAGATTTAAAAATTGATCTTTACACAAATAATTTAGGCATGGCATACAAAGTCCTCAATAATAGGCGTTTACACCTCATCCAACTTAGTATAAAGCAATATATTGTTATTAAAGAATCGATAGCGTACAGGAGTTAACACATTGTAAATACTTATCGGGCCTTCACGCATCACGTTGATCCATCGTCGCTAATCGATTAATCGTCACAACCATGAATAAATAATCAGTTTCATAATCGAACCAAAACCCCTAACATCCCCACCCCCATCCCCTCCGTTAAGTACCACCGTCTCATCAGCCTCATCGATCTCGCACTGACCAGCGTGGTGAAGTATGGTCAAATACCCAGGGGTGGAAATGGGATTATTATTTGTTTTTAAATGGTCCGCGTGTTTCCACCAGGCGTGGTGTGACTCCCAAACGAGTTCTATTCGAGAGGGGGTATAGCTCGAGAAAACAGCCACGTCTTAGAGGCGATTCCTTCTTTATGGCCTTTTAATAATTCGCCAAAAGTGAGTGTACTTTATGTTGATATGGCCGTGTCGTGGTGAAGCCTATGTTCGGGGTAGCCTGTTGGACTGCCTGATGACAGAGGCGGAGGAGTTCACCGTCGCCAGTGGTAAACAGAAGTGGTAAACATTACAAGTTCGTGGAAAGTTTGGGAGATTAACAAAACATTTTAATGATAAATTCTTGAATCCATATTGAACGCAGTCACGTGATTACATTTTCGGAATCAGAATATTTTTTTTACTGAAGGAATCCGATGAGCTGTAAAGCTCTTTTTCACAGACGTCTAGCAGGGGCACTGAGAAAGAACGTTACAACAACGGTGCAAAATCACACGGCAGGTGTGCAAAGTACACGGAAGGTAAACAAATCGCCGATCAAATAGTCACCACTGAATCCCCTCCTCCCACGCTAACCCAAACCACGGAGGGCCCAATCATCAATTCCTGGGACAATCTACAGGAACGGTGATCAATTTATTTTGTTTTATTTTTATTATTTCCATTCTACGTGACTTTACCGAAAGAACCAAGAAGATGAATCCCCTGCAGTCACGAAAGCTTTAAATCGAAAAAAGGAACGATGTTCATGCGCTGTGAACGGGCCAATATTAGACAATCCAGGCCACACAGCGATATTGACAAACAACGTGTTACTGTTATTGTTGTTGTTGTTCGTGCCACAAAGGTTCACTCACTGCAGGGCCACGTGACGCTCTCATCACTCATCGTGGAGGTCGACGAGTTCCTCCATCACGTGCGTGCCACGTGGTGCGGCGCGATCACGTGCCCGGCAACAAGGGGAGGGGGTGAGTGGTGGGAGGGCGTGGGCGTGGGACGGGTGGGGGCGAGGGCGGGAGGGGAGGGGGCGAGAGTGGGGGGAAGGTGGGGGATGGGGCGAGGGTGGGGGGAAGGGTGGGGGGACGAGGGTGGGGGGGAGGAGGCGAGGGTGGGGGGGCGGGGGCGAGGGTGGGGGGAGGGTCGGGGGAGCGAGGGTGGGGGGGAGAGGGTGAGGGGGTGGGGGCGAGGGGGTGGGGGGAGAGGTTGGGGGGGAGGGGAAGAGGTTGGGGGGGAGGGGAAGAGGTTGGGGGGGAGGGGGCAAGGTTGGGGGGAGGGGGCGAGGGTGGGGGGTCCTCTCACCTCGTGGGGGGTCCGCATGAGCTCCGATGAGGGGGGGCGACCTCTGCTGTGGCTCGTGGGGTGCCGTTTCCCGGAACCAGAACTCCGGGCTCCACCTTTGTAGCACCCGCGCTGATGAAATAAATAAATAAATAACTAGGTGCGCGCCCATCGATTCGGGGCTCGCGGCGACTGCTCGGCTGGCGCGCGGCGGAGTCGCGCTCCAACGCGACTGGGCTCTGACGCGCTTCCTCGCATTCGGGGAACACTTTTCGCACCTCTTTATGACGCGGTTCCTGAGCACCTCGTTATAACGCGGTTTCTGACCACCTCGTTATAACGCGGTTTCTGACCACCTCGTTATAACGCGATTTCTGACCACCTCGTTATAACGCGGTTCCTGAGCACCTCGTTATAACGCGGTTCCTGAGCACGTCGTTATAACGCGGTTCCTGAGCACCTCGTTATAACGCGGTTCCTGAGCACGTCGTTATAACGCGGTTCCTGAGCACCTCGTTATAACGCGGTTTCTGACCACCTCGATATAACGCGATTTCTGACCACCTCGTTATAACGCGGTTTCTGACCACCTCGTTATAACGCGATTTCTGACCACCTCGTTATAACGCGGTTCCTGAGCACCTCGTTATAACGCGGTTCCTGAGCACCTCGTTATAACGCGGTTTCTGACCACCTCGTTATAACGCGGTTTCTGACCACCTCGTTATAACGCGATTTCTGACCACCTCGTTATAACGCGGTTCCTGAGCACCTCGTTATAACGCGGTTCCTGAGCACCTCGTTATAACGCGGTTTCTGACCACCTCGTTATAACGCGATTTCTGACCACCTCGGTATAACGCGGTTCCTGAGCGGTTTCTGAGCGGCCCATGACGGAACTACTTTCTCGAGCTGCGCGGGGCGAGCGGGAATGGTACGGCGCGGAATGGTACGGCGACGTGGCGGAGTACGCTCGTTGATTTACTTGCCCCATCATCTCACTGCGCATGGGTACAACCAAACGTCATCGTGATTACATTATTTACTGGGGGGGAGGAGGGGGGGTGAATTGTATTCGCTTAACGCGCCACTTTTCAGGAACGCATCTACGGCGTTAAACGAGGACTCTCTGTGCCCTACTTGATTAGTCGTTTGCACTGACCTCGTGTGTGTATCCGGGAGAGTCTTCAAGACTCGGCTTTCAAGCGGCTCCTGCCGAATTGGAATGTTTGCCCGAGTCTATTCATGAACGTTTGGCTTCTTATACGGGGGATGGGGGCACTCAAAAGGATCCGCACAGATGGGTTCATGAACCCACTTGCTCTACTGCTGTCTGCCAGCCATCACCCCACGCTGTCCAGTGGGAGTTTGGGGGAGACTCACTAATTAATATATGCGTGATCCATCAATCCTTGCATCTTATAAGCACTGGATCACAAGCGCATGTAGCCGGCACTAAAAGGTGATGATGTGAATGATGGTTATGATACATTCTGTATGAATTTATGATCATACACTGTACATTATGATAATGATGGTGCATTGTAGATGATGGTGATGATGCTACACTGTGTTCATGATTGATGACGATGATAACGATTATAATTGGTGGTGGTGATGGCGGTGGTGATGGTGGTAGTGATGACGGTGGTGGTTATGATGGTGGTGGTTGGTGATGATGGTTGTGGTGATGATGATGTTGGTGGTGATTATGATAATGGTGGTGATGATGATGTTGGTGGTGGTGATGAAGATCGTGGTGATGATGGTGGTGATGGTGGTGATGATGTGGTGGTGGTGGTGGTGATGATGGTGATGGTGGTGATGATGATGGTGATGATGATGATGGTGATGATGATGATGGTAATGATAGTGATGGTAATGATAGTGGTGGTGATGATGGTGGTGATGAAGATGATGGTGATGATGGTGATGATAGTGATGATGGTGGTGATGATGGTGATGATGGTGGTGGTGGTGATGATGATGGTGGTGATGATGGTGATGATGATAGTGATGATGATGGTGGTGGTGATGATGGTGGTGGTGATGATGATGATAGTGATGATGATGGTGGTGGTGATGATGATGATGGTGGTGATGATGATGATGGTAACGATAGTGGTGGTGATGATGGTGGTGATGATGGTGATGATAGTGATGATGATGGTGATGATGGTGGTGATGATGGTGGTGGTGGTGATGCCAGGGCCGCTCAACTTCCTCGTGTCACGACGCCGCTATTGAGGAAGTCCGCAGGACAGAGAGAGAGGAGCGTTTAGAGAGAGGCGGGGGAGGGAGTGGGGGAGGGAGAGTGGAGGAGGGGAAGAGAGCGGGTGAGAGTCGAGAGACAGGGGAGAGGGGAGAGAGGAGAGAGTCTAAAGAGGGGGGAAGAGTGGATCGAAGGAAGAGTTGAGAGACGGGAGAATGGAGGTAGAGAGAGGGGGAGAGCGTGGGGGACAGTGGAGAGAAAGGAGAGAGGGAGAGAGTGGAGAGAGGGAGAGAGTGGAGAGAGAGAGAGTGGAGAGAGAGTGTGTAAAGTGTAAAGAGGGGGGAAGAGTGGAGAGAGGGAAGAGAGTGGAGAGGGAGCTGGGAGTGAGGGGGATGGGGGATCCCATAGGGAGAGAGAGAGAGAGTTGGTGCACAACAAGAGAGTACAAAGAGAGTAGCAGTGGGGAGAGTACGGGGAGAGATTAGCAACAGGAGAGACGTGGGGGGGGGGAGTGTACAAAGAGAGTAGCAGTAGAGCGAGTGGGGGTAGAGAGAGCACAGAGAGAGCGAATTGCTCTCCACTGTCCTAGATCGCAACAAATACAGTACCCACACAGACAATGGTCCCCCGGGTAGGCTCAACAGATATTTGAGACAGAGTCGCACCGATGCCTGGGCATTGTAAATATTGTAACGAAGACAAAGGCGCAGCCCGGCAATGGCCTTTGTCTCACGGCGCTGCTGGTGGCAAGAGAGAGAGGGGGGGGGTGGGGAGAGGGGGGGGTGGGGAGAGGGGGGGGTGGGGGGGTGGGGGGTGGGGGGGTACCCACGACTTTACCCCACCGCCCACCGCCCGACGTGATCACGGACTCGCTGCTGTGGCCGCCGCAACACCGTTTGTATCACGTGGTGGTGTGGTGTGGTGGTGTGGTGTGGTGGTGTGGTGGTGGTGGTGTGGTGGTGTGGTGGTGGTGGTGTGGTGGTGGTGGTGTGGTGGTGGTGGTGTGGTGGTGTGGTGGTGTGGTGTGGTGGTGTGGTGGTGGTGTGGTGTGGTGGTGGTGGTGTGGTGGTGGTGGTGTGGTGGTGTGGTGGTGTGGTGGTGGTGTGGTGGTGTGGTGGTGGTGTGGTGGTGTGGTGGTGGTGTGGTGGTGTGGTGGTGGTGTGGTGGTGTGGTGGTGGTGTGGTGGTGTGGTGGTGGTGTGGTGGTGGTTGTGGTGTGGTGGTGGTGTGGTGTGGTGGTGGTGTGGTGTGGTGGTGGTGTGGTGGTGGTTGTGGCGTGGTGGTGGTGGTTGTTGTTGTGATGTAGTGGTGGTGGTGGTTGTGGCGTGGTGGTGGTGGTTGTGGCGTGGTGGTGGTTGTGGCGTGGTGGTTGTGGCGTGGTGGTGGTGGTTGTGGCGTGGTGGTGGTGGTTGTGGTGGTGGTTGTTGTGGTGGTGGTTGTGGCGTTGTGGTGGTGGTGGTTGTGGCGTGGTGGTGGTGGTGGTGGTGGCGTGGTGGTGGTGGTGGCGTGGTGGTGGTGGTGGCGTGGTGGTGGTGGTTGTGGCGTGGTGGTGGCGTGGTGGTGGTGGCGTGGTGGTGGTGGTGGTGGTTGTGGCGTGGTGGTGGTGGTTGTGATGTAGTGGTGGTGGTGGTGGTTGTGATGTAGTGGTGGTGGTTGTTGTTGTGGCGTGGTGGTTGTGGCGTGGTGGTGGTGGTGGTTGTGGTGGTGGTTGTTGTGGTGGTGGTTGTGGCGTGGTGGTGGTTGTTGTGGCGTGGTGGTGGTGGTGGTGGTTGTGGCGTGGTGGTGGTGGTTGTTGTGGCGTGGTGGTGGTGGTTGTGATGTAGTGGTGGTGGTGGTTGTGGCGTGGTGGTGGTTGTGATGTAGTGGTGGTGGTTGTTGTTGTGGCGTGGTGGTTGTGGCGTGGTGGTGGTGGTTGTGGCGTGCTGGTGGTGGTGGTTGTGGTGGTGGTTGTTGTGGTGGTGGTTGGGGCGTGGTGGTGGTTGTTGTGGCGTGCTGGTGGTGGTTGTGGCATGGTGGTGGTGGTTGTGGCGTGGTGGTGGTTGTGGCGTGGTTGTGGTGGTTGTTGTGGCGTGGTGGTGGTGGTGGTGGTTGTGGCGTGGTGGTGGTGGTGGTGGTTGTGGCGTGGTGGTGGTAGTGGTTGTGGCGTGGTGGTGGTGGTGGTTGTGGCGTGGTGGTGGTGGTTGTGGCGTGGTGGTGGTTGTGGCGTGGTGGTGGTTGTTGCGTGGTTGTGGTGGTTGTTGTGGCGTGGTGGTGGTGGTGGTGGTGGTTGTGGCGTGGTGGTGGTGGTTGTGGCGTGGTTGTGGCGTGGTGGTGGTTGTGGCGTGGTGGTGGTGGTTGTTGTGGCATGGTGGTGGTGGTTGTGGCGTGGTGGTGGTTGTGGCGTGGTGGTGGTGGTTGTGGCGTGGTGGTGGTTGTGGCGTGGTAGTGGTTGTTGTGGCGTGGTGGTGGTGGTTGTGGCGTGGTGGTGGTGGTGGTGCTGGTTGTGGCGTGGTTGTGGCGTGGTGGTGGTTGTTGTTGTGGCGTGGTGGTGGTTGTTGTGGTGGTGGTTGTTGTTGTGGCGTGGTGGTGGTGGTTGTTGTGGCGTGGTGGTGGTGGTTGTGGTGGCGGTGGTTGTGGCGTGGTGGTGGTTGTTGTGGCGTGGTGGTGGTTGTTGTTGTGGTGGTTGTGGCGTGGTGGTGGTGGTTGTTGTGGTGTGGTGGTGGTTGTTGTGATGTAGTGGTGGTTGTTGTGATGTAGTGGTGGTTGTTGTTGTGATGTAGTGGTGGTTGTGGCGTGGTGGTGGTTGTTGTGGTGGTTGTGGCGTGGTGGTGGTTGTTGTTGTGGCGTGGTGGTGGTTGTGGCGTGGTGTGGTGGTGGTTGTTGTGATGTAGTGGTGGTTGTGGTGGTTGTTGTGGCGTGGTGGTGGTGGTTGTTGTGGTGGTGGTTGTTGTGGTGGTTGTTGTAGCGTGGTGGTGGTTGTTGTGGTGGTGGTTGTGGCGTGGTGGTGGTTGTTGTGGCGTGGTGGTGGTTGTTGTGGTGATGGTTGTGGTGGTGGTTGTTGTGATGTAGTAGTTGTTGTGGTGGTTGTTGTGGTGGTTGTTGTGGTGGTGGTTGTGGCGTGGTGGTGGTTGTTGTGGCGTGGTGGTGGTGGTTGTTGTGGTGGTTGTTGTGGTGATGGTTGTTGTGGTGGTGGTTGTTGTGTTGTGGTGGTGGTTGTTGTGGCGTGGTGGTGGTGGTTGTTGTGATGTAGTAGTAGTTGTTCTGGTGGTTGTTGTCGACTGTCGACACGCGGCACTGCCCGCGTGACGCCGTTTAACATCAAGTCAGTAAATTGCCTTTTGGGGTCGTTCCATTGTACGAGTTTCATCACCATCATCATCACGATGATTATGATATTATTATTTTTAAAAAATACGAACTTTATCAGCTGGTGAGCAGAGAGAAAGGTGGGGTCAATGAGACGGAGAGAGAGAGAGCAACAAATAGAACGAGAGAGAGAGAGTGAGAGAGTGTGTGTGAGTGTGTGTGTGAGAGAGTGTGAGTGTGTGAGAGTGTGTGTGAGAGTGTGTGTGAGTGAGTGTGTGTGAGAGTGTGAGAGAGTGTGAGAGAGTGTGAAAGAGTGTGTGAGAGAGTGTGTGTGTGTGAGAGAGTGAGAGAGTGTGTGTGTGAGAGAGTTTGTGAGAGAGTGTGAGTGAGTGTGAGAGTGTGAGAGAGTGTGAGAGAGTGTGAGAGAGTGTGAGACAGAGAGTGTGAGTGAGTGTGAGAGTGTGAGAGAGTGTGAGTGTGTGAGTGTGTGTGAGTGTGAGAGAGTGTGTGAGTGTGTGTGAGTGTGAGAGAGAGTGTGTGTGAGTGTGAGAGAGTGTGTGTGAGTGTGAGAGTGTGAGAGAGTGTGAGAGAGTGTGTGAGAGTGTGAGACAGTGTGTGTGTGTGTGAGAGAGTTTGTGAGAGAGTGTGTGAGTGTGTGAGAGTGTGAGAGAGTGTATGTGAGAGAGTGTGAGACAGAGAGTGTGTGTGAGTGAGTGTGAGATGTGTGAGAGAGTGTGAGAGAGTGTGAGACTGTGAGAGTGTGAGAGAGTGTGAGAGAGTGTGAGACAGTGTGTGAGAGAGTGTGAGAGAGTGTGAGACAGAGAGTGTATGTGAGAGAGTGTGAGAGTGTGTGAGACAGAGAGTGTGTGAGTGTGTGAGAGTGTGAGAGAGTGTATGTGAGAGAGTGTGAGAGAGTGTGAGACAGAGAGTGTGTGTGAGTGAGTGTGAGAGTGTGAGAGAGTGTGAGAGAGTGTGAGACTGTGAGAGTGTGTGTGAGTGAGTGTGAGAGTGTGAGAGAGTGTGTGTGAGTGTGAGTGTGTGAGAGAGTGAGAGATTGTATGTGAGAGAGTGTGAGAGAGTGTGAGACAGAGAGTGTGTGTGAGTGAGTGTGAGAGTGTGTGAGAGAGTGTGAGACAGAGAGTGTGTGTGAGTGAGTGTGAGAGTGTGAGAGAGTGTGAGAGAGTGTGAGACTGTGTGTGAGAGTTTGTGTGTGAGAGTGTGTGAGAGAGTGTGTGTGTGAGAGTGTGTGAGAGAGTGTGTGTGAGAGTGTGAGAGAGTGAGAGAGTGTGAGAGAGTGTGTGAGAGAGTGTGAGCGAGTGTGTGAGAGAGTGTGAGCGAGTGTGTGAGAGAGTGTGAGCGAGTGTGAGAGAGTGTGAGACAGAGAGTGTGTGTGAGTGAGTGTGAGAGTGTGAGAGAGTGTGAGACTGTGTGTGAGAGTGCGTGGGGGCCGTGGTGTGGTGAGGGTGGTGGTTGCCATGGGCCCGTGGTTCTCGCGCTCTGTTGTTACACCACTCGCTGAACCCCCCTGGCATTCGCACAAAACCCCTCTTGGCTTCAGGCTGAGTCGACCTAGGGGCAGGCCCAGGACGGGTTCTTATACAGGATTCGCCACTGGTTTTTTTGCGTCGTGGGGAGAGAATGGAACTTGCAGCGCGCTAACCACGACGCCACCGCTCTTCCCCCATACTCACACAAAGACAAAGATCCCCCGTGTAGCCTGAACAGACTGTTGGGGCAAATAAAGGCCGGCACGACACACGAGGGAGTGGGTGGCCAGCACCACGCCCGGCCGCCTTTGTCTCCCCGGTGGCTCGGGACCGGTTCAGAAAATCGTCATTGGTCCTGTTGGTGGTCCGTGAGCGGGAATCGAACTCGGATCGCCGGGTTCGTAGCTCAGCGTAGCGCTAACCACTGGACCACCGCTCCCCACACACACTGACTTAAATACATATGCACACACTCACCACACACCACTCGCACCACACTCACACACGCACACACTCACACACGCACACACTCACACACGCACACACACACTCACACACTCACACTCGCACACACTTACACACGCACACACTCACACACGCACACACACTCACACACGCGCACACACACTCACACACGCCGCACACACGCGCACACGCCACACACACGCCACACACACGCACACACTCACACAGTGTGTGAGTGTGTGAGTGTGGCTGGATCTAGCAAAACCTCCGACTCCTTTGTTCTGTGGCTCAGCATTCTCCCTCCCCCTCTCTCTTTGAGTCACCAGCAAAACGCGAGGGTCCTTTGTGAGCGTGCGTGAAGTGTGCGGGTCAGCGTGTGGGTGTGTGTGGGTGTGAATGTACGTGAGCGTGTGTGTGTGAGTGTGTGGGTGTGAATGTACGTGAGCGTATGGGTGTGTGTGTGTGAGTGTGTGGGTGTGAATGTACGTGAGCGTGTGGGTGTGTGTGTGAGTGAATGCACGTGAGCGTGTGGGTGTGAATGTACGTGAGCGTGTGGGTGTGTGTGAATGTACGTGAGCGTGTGGGTGTGTGTGGGTGTGAATGTACGTGAGCATGTGTGTGTGAGTGAATGTACGTGAGCGTGTGGGTGTGAGTGTGGGGAGCGGTAGTGTAGCGGTTTGCGCGCTGCGCTATGAACCCGCGACCCGGGTTCGATTCCCGCTCACGGCCAACATCAGTGACGATTATCTAAACCGGTCCTGGGCCTCCCCTAGGTCGACTTAGCAGCAGCAGCGATCTTAACCGCTCCTGGGCCTCCCCTAGGTTTCAAATGAGTACCTGGTACAATGTGTAAACATCGCCATGAGGGAGACAAAGGCGGCTGGGCGTGGTGTTTGCCGTGCCGGCCTTCATAGGTGCTCTCTAACAGCACTTGCCCCAACAGTCTGTTACAGGCTATGCGGGGGATCTTTGTCTTTGTTGTGTGATTGTGTTGCGCTCACCCCCATTAGCAGGCGTGAATATTTAAATATTTAACCTCCTCCTGGGCTCGGACTTGAGTGACTACCTAGGGCTGACCACCCCAATCGTGTGTCGTGGTAACCCATCGTAGGTGCAGTTCCCTAACAGCACTTGCCCCAACAGTCTGTAGCCTTTGTCTTTGTGTGAGCGAGTGTGATTGCATCATCGACTGTGTGGGTGTCACAGTGCGCGCGTTCTCTGCACCTGTGAAGGCCGGCACGGCACATTGAGGGGGTTAGTGTTAGGTCCGCAACCACGCCCGGCCGCCTTTGTCTCCCCGGTGGCGATGTTTACACACAGCACCAGGTACTCATTTGAGGCTGAGTCAACCTCGGGGAGGCCCATGACCGGTTCAGAGAATCGTCACTGGCGTTGGCCGTGAGCGGGAATCGAACCAGGGTCGCCGGGTTCGCTAACAGCTACGCTACCGCTCACACACACACTTACACACGCACTCACACACACTCACGCACACACTCACACACGCACACACACTCACGCACACACACACACGCACTCACACACACACTAACGCACTCAGGCACACACTCACTCACACACACACACTAACGCACTCACGCATACACACGGACTCAGGCACACACTCACACACTCGCACACACACACTCTCACTCGCACACTCACACACGCACACACTCTCACTCGCACACGCACACACTCACACGCACATACACACACACATACTCACACTCGCACACACACGCACATACTCACACTCACACACACGCACATACACACAAACACACTCACACGCACATACACTCGCACACACGCACACACGCACACACACTCACACACGCACACACACTCACATACGCACACACACACTCACACATACTCACACTCACAAACATACTCACACACATACTCACATACACACTCATACACACTCAAACGCACACATACTCACTCACACACACACTCACACACACTCACTCACACACACACACACATACTCACACTCACACACACATTCACACTCACACACACTCACACACACTCACACACACACACTCACACACACTCACACACACTCACACACACACATACTCACATTCACACACACACTCACACACACACTCACACACACACACATTCACACACTCACTCACACACTCACACACACTCACACACTCTCACACATACTCACACTCACACACACGTCGGCTTGTGGCGGCGAGCTTCGCCAACTCCAGCGGCCGCCCTCCTCAATACTGTGGCGTCAAAGCCCAGAACGTGCACGGCGCGTGGCCACTTTCTCTCGGCAGAGGACCCCGTGCGAGATCCCCGCACTGTGCGCCAGGCGAATTCAAATCAGTTCGTCATGAGAACAAACGACGATGACGACTCGATTGATTATACGGGTCGCGTGAGACTCCGTGAGACCTGGCCAGACGTCGTTGTAGTCCAATAGCGACCAACAAGGCAGAGTGGAGTCGAGCTTGCGCGTGTTGAATGGAACGTGTTGAATGGAACGTGTTGAATGGAACGTGTTGAATGGAACGTGTTGTTGTTGTTGTTTACGATCGCCCGTCGCGTACCCTGGATGCTGAGCTGGCAGTCGAGGCTCGCATCCCGTCTCCCTCTTATCTCTCCTCTCTCTCCTCCTCCTTCTCCTCCTCCTTCTCCTCCTCCTTCTCCTCCTCTCCCTCCTCTCTCCTTCGCTCTCCCTTTACACTCTCCTCCTCCTCCTCCGCCTCCTCCTCCTCCGCCGCCTCCTTCTCCACCACCACCACCACCACCACCTCTGTGAACAGGGAGTATGGATAGAGATGGAGCAACCATCATCAGTGGGAGTCGTCAACACGCAGAATTAAAGGTAGAGGCGCAGCCCGGCAGTGGCGTGGTTCCAGCCTTAGCGCGTATCGCCGTTTTGTTGGCGCAGATGTGCGCGGTTCGAAGCCAGCAGACGCCCTGGCTAATACTGCGAGTGTAGTGACGAAGGTAACATTCCGCACCAGGTCTGCTACGCTCACAGTGGAGGTTAACAGATTCCGTGACCCAATTGGCAAGAGGAGCACCGTTGTGAGACGACGCTCATCAGCGATCACCCCCCCCCCTACTGGCGATAGACGCCTGCCCCAACCAGGTCACTGCTGTGGTAACGTCGGCTCATCCTGGTCACTCGAGTTCTCACCTGGTTGAGCAAAATCAACTCGACGACTCCCACCGGAAGGATCTGCACAGAGAGCCCCCTCTTGGCCTACTCTTCCACGCTGTCCCCAGACGTCTTGGAAGATTTGGGAGGACCCCCCACACTTTACCCCACTGCACACGACATCGACAAGTATGGCGAGTCAGATTATTAATCAAGACTTCCCTCGAGTGGAGGTCACTCCGACGACAGCAGTGGCGTTTGCAAGCAATTGCGGGGCTGCGCCTTTACCTCGTACACGTGGAGACACGAGAACGGAGTTCCGCTATTGCCTGGGGGTTTTTTTTAATTTTTTAGCGCAAACCAAAGGCGTGAGCTTCTGTCGTTCCGGAGACTGCGTTGGGAACATTTCTAAAGCCTCCAGGTCTGCGCGACGGTTCAGGCCATTGTCTCGAGATCTTCCCCAGAGTCGAGAGCGGTGGACAAAGGCGTGGACAATTTTGGAAACGGACCAATTGTGACCTCGCTTGTTTTTATGATGATGATCTCTCTGGAAGAGGCGTCGTTTGGCTTCGTATTTAATCGTTTGTTTTTTTCTTGCCGCTCGAGTGGGCAAAAGACAAGGGGAGTAGCAGATAGAGAGATGGGACGCGTGAGAGGTGAGAGCCGCGCTGCTCAGGAGGAGGAGGAGGCGGCGCGCCACGTGGGACGGACGGGAAGTGTCCCGGGGACGTCAAGAAGAGCGACGGCTCGGGCTGGACGCGGCAGGGCCAGCCGGAGGAGTGGGGAGGGAGTGGCAGCCAAAGGAGGTGAACGCGCCCGGAGAGGCCGTGCAGAGGCGCTGGGGCAGCGGTCTCCGTCGCAAGGCCCCTCGGGCTCCTGTCGGCCCCTGGCGGCCTTTAGTGCGCCTCCTGGCGTGCGGTCCCCGACAATCCACAACACGTGACACCCCCCCCCACCCCCCCATCATCATCATCATGCTGCTGGAAAAAAAAATCTCCCAATGGTTAAAAATGTGTGGCGGCCCTCTCACTGATCTGATGTCTTATCGGCCCACATTCCCACCCTCCCCCCGTCCCTGCCCCCTCTCTCTGCGTGAAAATAAGTGGAGAACGCTGCGCTCGAGATTGAGTCGGTCGATGTGTTAAAAGCACGGTGGTTTTTCATTTTATTTGTACGTCTCGACGTGTCACCGCTGGATTGGTCACTTTGCATGTCAGCTGTCACGAGGCCGTGATGGTTGAGAGAAGAGGAGGATGCACGTGGGTTTTGTGCGAGCGTGGAACGACGGTGAGCGGACCGCGCTACCCGATAACAGCGGCGCATATTTGAAGCGGTCGCAAACAGCACTTGACCCACGAGTCAGGTAAAGGCTATGCGGGCGGGATCTTTGTGTTTGTGCGATTCGCAGATATGGGAAACTTCTTCCTTCACACATTCCTCGGCGTGGTGGCTTTGAAGGTTTTGGCCAAGCAAGATAAAACACACACACAAGTGTTGCTCTAGATAAGAATGCTCGCTTCATAGTATCGCTCTTCAGAGGTCACAGGGTCGATTTCTATCTCCCGGCGAGGCAGTAAAAAAAACGGTGCAAGTTATTTTTATTATCCTCCCTCAGCTTCTGTCCTATGAAGGAGCATTGCCCGAAACGTCGCCTATTAAATATGCGTTTCCTTTCAACACCGCAGTGGTTTAGCCTCACGTGTAGTCGCACTTCCTGAATGTGTGCATTGTCGTCACCAAGTCCGAGGCCGCCATCGAAATGAATGGGCAACTGTGACCACGTGACGACAGCAGCAGCTGCGGCATTGTGGGCCTGTTTCGTTCTCATTCGTGCTCATCAGCACGGCACAGGCACTCGTGTCTCTGCACCGTGCTGTTGACCCCCCCCCGCCCCGAGCGTTCCACGTAGCATACTCGACCTGCACATCTCATTTAGTTTTTTTTTAAGTAGCGGCGGATGATAGATCGTCATCGTCAGAAACATGGACACATATCCGCAAAGATAGAGATCACCCTGATAGCGTTAACATACCGCTGGGGCAAGTGCTCTTAGCGAGCGCCACTGAAGGCCGGGGCGAGGGGGTGGGTGGCCAACACCACACCCGGCCGCCTTTGTCGCTTTAGTGGCGATCATTTACACACCGCAGCAGGTACTGATTTGAGGCCGAGTCGACCTAGGAGAGGCCCAGGAACGCTTCAGATAATACGACTCGGGTCACCGGGTTCGTAGCGCAGCGCGCTAACCGCGGCACCACCACTCCCCACGCACACAAACACAGAGACAGGCACACACCTTGTGCGCGTAGCTTGGCCATAAACAACTCGGCACGTTGCCTGAGAGCCAAAAGAACCACACGCACAGCTGCTGCTGCCCACAGCCTGCGTGTATGTATGTTTGACCTTCTTTCGCTCCCTACGTAGTCAAACGTTGCTCATCGGAGATGCAAATGCTGATGGAGACCCGTAAAGTCGAAACCGGTCCAGGGTGTTTGGGTGCTGGAGGGGTATGCTGCTGCTGCTGCTGGACGTTGTAACAATCTGTGTATTTCATTGCAGCTGCGGTGTGAATGGTCAACTGCACACGTTCGACTGGCCCAGTTCGAAGAGTTTCTTAAATCTTAAATCCGCTCTCCCTCCCCCTCCTCCACCCGCACCTCCCCCCGGCTCTGTGCACCCAGCAGGGTGCAAGGGTTAAGCCCTCAGCAGGAGTCGATACGTCGCCAGCGGTGGGGTAAAGTGTGGGCAGTCGACGTTTCGTGCAACGGACCTTGTACACAGCGCCACTAAGCGCATGTACAGTACTGATGAAGTAGGACCATTACCGCGAAACGTCGTCTGTTATACATATTTACATATTTTACTTTCAAGACTACTGTTGGTGACTTCCTCCATGGCTTCCAAGAGGTCCGGCCATCGTGGAAGAGGAGGCCAAATTACTCCCCGACAGTGGGGGGGGGGGGGGTCTGCAATTGCAGGGCTGCGCCTTTGCCTGCTTGTAGATGCAAACAAGTACGCAGATAGGCGTAACATTCTTTGTGTGTGGCAAGTGCTGTGAGCGAGCACCTATGAAGGCCGAAAGGCACCGAGTACTCGTTTGAGGCTGAGTCGACCAAGGGCAAGCCGAGGACCGGTTCAGATCATCGTCACTGGTGGTGGTGTTGGTGGCCGTGAGCGGGAATCGAACCCTCGGTGCGCCGGGTTCGTAGCGCTAACCGCTACACCACCGCTCCCCAAAACCGCTACATACACACACGTGCTGACACACGTCGTGATGACTTTAATGAGTACCGACACACATACCCAGCAACCACACGCACGCACGATGCATACACACACTTTTTTACATGCATGCTAAATGTGTATACAAAGACAAAGATCCCACGTATAGCCTTAACAGACGTTTAGGGCAAGTGCTGTTAGCGAGCACCTATGCAGACACGAAGGGGTTGTGTTACCAGCCGGCTTTGTATCCCCAGTGGGGATGTTTACACACCGCGCCAGGCACTCATTTAAGGCAGAGTCAACACACACACACACGCACGTGTACACACCCAGCATGCTACACGTGCGCCGCACACAAAGACAACGAACCCGCCCCCACGTGTGGCCTTTAACAGACTGTTGGAGCAAGCGGTGTTAGCGAACACATGTTAAAGCCGGCACGGGGAACGAAGAGAGAGAGGGGGGTGGGGGGGGTAACCATCACCGACGCGGTCGTCTTTGTCTTCCCACTGCTACCACTTTTTTTTTGTTAATGCTGAGTCTACCTAGACGGATCAACGCCCATAAAAAAGGGACCGGTCACAGACATCACTCGTGCCACGGTCGTCGCTAGCGGCGCACGGGAATTGCACTCGGGGGAGGGTTCAGTCACAGGGCGCCCTAATCGTCGATCCACCGCTCCATCCGACAAACAAACGCTCGCACAGACAGACACACACACACGTACAGCCACACACAGCAAGGCCCGTACAGGCCTGGCATCGCCTCGACTCTCAGTGTCCACCACCTCCTCTTCCTCCTCCTCCTCGGATGGAGGAGTCTCGCAGTGACGAGCGCCTGTGTACACACGTGTACGTACGCACACGTGTGCGCGCGCGCGTGTACACACACGTGTACGCGTGTGTGTGTACGCGCGTGTGTGTGTGCGCGAAATGCGGGGTGATGGTGAGCCTGTACTCACGCTGATCTCTCTCCGTGCACCGCTCTCTCTCTCTCGGCTTGTGCAAAAAAAAAAACCTCTTCCCCCGGTTCACAGATCCCCCGCGCTCTCTTCCTGCTCCCCCACCGCTCTCCCTTCCTCCTCCTCCTCCCTCTCGCTCGTGCCGCGGCTCCCTCCTCCTCCTGGGGCCACTGCTGCCTCCTTCTCCCCCACCCCCACACTCACCTCGCCTTTCCCATGCACACACAGTCACACACGCCGGGGTCAACTCTCCCTTGACGCTCTCCCCCCCCCCCAGCTCCCATCTAACACAATGGCGAAGCGGTCTTGCAAACTCTTCCCGTGCCGCTCTCTCTCTCTCGCTCTCTTCGTCTCTTTCCATCGACGCTCGCTGTCTCTCATTTTGAGTTGCTGATCCGTCTCCCTCTCTCTGTCTCTCTGATAAGTCGCTCTGTTTCGCTATCCCCTCGCTCCACGTCTCTCTTGAGTTTCTGAACTCTCTCTCATCCTTTATTTCTCTCTCCACGCTCTTCTCTCTCTCCTCGTGTCTATAAGTCACAGCTCTCTCTGTCTCTCTTCCCTGGCGCTCTCTCGCCACGTGGAAACTAAGACACGTGTGTTGTGTTTGTTCATCCCTATCATCACCACCACCAGCACCATCATAACCGCCATCAACAACCACCACAATCACCGCCATCATCACAAAATCACCATCAACACAGCCACCGCTATCACTGCTATCATCATCATAACCACCACTATCGTCGTCACTTCCATCATCAATGATCATCATCACAATCACCTCCAGATTTTTTCATCGCCTGCACCTTGCACCACGTGTTCTATCAAAGCTGTATACAGACACGCAGCAGGGTGTGTGTAGGTGACCTCGACGTGCACCTAGTCTGGCACCAGAGCTGCGGTGACGTTGACGTTAGCGACGATTGGCGGATGTGTGCATGTATGTTTTGTAGAACTTCTTTCGCACCGTACGTGTGAGTGATTGTGTGTGTGTGTATATAGGGAGCGGTAATGTAGCGGTTAGCGTTATGAACCTGGCGACCCGGGTTCGATTCCCGCTCACAGTGACGATTATCTGAACCGGTCCTGGGCCTCCCCTAGGTCGACGCAGCCTCAAATGAGTACCTGGTGCGGTGGATAAAAACATCGTCACTGGGGAGACTAAGGCGGCCGGGCGTGGTGCTGGCCACCCACCCCCTCGTGTACCGTTTCGGCCTTCATAGGTGCTCGCTAACAGCACTTGCCCCTACAGTCTGCTAAGGCTATACGGGGGATCTTTGTCTTTGTACATACGTGTGAGTGATTGTGTGTGTGTGTGCGTGTTATGTATCGAGAAATATAGATCAGAAGTCATCAGACCATCAATAATCAACATCGTGTTACCAATGTAGCGCAGCCGCGTTGAGAATGCAACAAAAATACTCATTGGGGAGGGAAATCCATTCATCAACCACAACGTGGCCTTCTACGTATAAAACATAGAATCGGCGACGTTTCAGGCAATAGTCCTTCTTCGTTACATGTGCGTTGTTAATAAATTTATTATCAACGGTGCCGATTGTCGCTGGTCGTTTGGCGTTTCGTTGGGCAGCAGTGCTACAGAGACGTTGTCTCGGGTGGAGGCTGCGAGGGGGTGGGAGGGGTCGGTGATCCCCCGTTAGTTGTGGGGGGCGGGGGGGATCCCCCCCCCCCCGCCCAGTGGCCATCAATCAGCACGCGTGAGAATGCGTCGCGAAATTTGCATGAGAATGGAGGAGGGGGGAGTAGGGGGGGTCTGGTAATTAATGCCATTACATCATCGGCATCATCTCGGATGGTGATCATCAGCAGCGTGCAGCATCTTCATCAGAAGCAACGGCAAGAAGTGGTTTGGCGATTAAATGGCATCACTGTCATCGACAACAGCATCACCACGCATTCATAGCAGCAGCAGCAGCAAGTGACAAGAGATAGGACATCATCAGCGGAAGCAGTAACAGGAATGGACTCGTCATCAGCAACGGAAGAATCATCAGCAGCAGAAGTAACTTTAGCAGTAGAATCTGCAGCAGCAACAGCCGTAGCATCATCATCAGCGGCGGTGGAAAAGTAATCACCATTCATACACAGTAGCATCAGCAGTATCATCAGCAGCAGAAGACTCATCACAATCATCATCATCCACTTTAGTGCCAGGGAATTGGTCCACCATCACCACAATCATCACCAAAGACAAAGATCCCCCGTATAGCCCTAACAAAGACTGTTGCGCCAAGTGCTGTTAGCGAGTAGCACATATGAAGGCCGGCACGGCACACGAGGGGATTGGTGGGCAGCACAACGTCTGGCCGCCTTTGTCTCCCGAGTGGCGATGTTTACACACCGCCTCAACAGGTACTCATTTGAGGCTGAGTCGACCTCGGGTGAGGCCCAGGACGCGGTTGTTCAGATAAACGTCACTGTGGTGTTAGTGGCCGTGAAACAATGTCGGACCGCGGGGATTCGTAGCGCAGCGCGCTAACCGCTACGCTACCGCTCCCCACCACAATAACCACAATAACCACCATCACCACGTGGCGCTCAGCGCTGGCATTGCCGGCGGAGACCAACAGGGGGCGCGCGTGTCACGCGGCGAGATCGCAATGGCACAGAGACACGCGGGCGGCCAAAGGCGCTGCAGCCGCTGCCGCAACAGCCTCGTGACGGCCCTGCTGGCGAGAACGCCGAGACGAGGGGGGCCTCTTGAGACGGAACTCGCCCGCAGGGTCCTTTTGGCCTACTCCTCCAGGCTGGCCCTGACTTCTTCGAAGAAAAGTCAGAATCAGAATGTGTATTTATACTGGAGGTATACGATGAGCTGTAAAGCTCTTTTTCACAGATGTCCAGTCGAGGCGGGTCAGAACGTTACAACAACAAACAACACAACAACGCAATCGGAGTGCAAAGTATATAAAAGGTAAACAAGTCACTTAAAAGTATACAAATAAAACTAAACTATTTCTATCTTCGCAGGTAAGGCCCACTGAGCTATCAGATTTTTAGTCAAAAGCGACCTGGCCACAAACGATAGCTCAACCGAGTGGCTTATCGTGGAAATGTATATATCGGCAACTTCATCTAAATGATCGAGAGTTCTAGAACCACACAAAGTGACGCACTGCCCATCACCGTCCCATCGTGCTGCGCGTGTGAGCCCGTTCATTTGCGACTTGCCACATTTCAAGTTTCATTTATTAGGTATAACCCTGTGAGCCATGCGGCTCAGAGAACATCTTAAAGCGACGACGCGCAACAGAAACATCCTGGATGAATCAGCAAATCTTCCAGAAAGAAACCCCCACCGTATTACAACGCTATGTGCAAAAATCCCAGTGTGATGCAAGTCAAACAATAACAACCATAAGACAATTTAGAATAAAGTTATCAGGCCAACTCCGCACTTCCGCAAGAAACATGGCTTAACCATGTTTTCGAAATCACCAAAATAAAGATATAAAATAGAATGTAACAACAGTAATCATAGGAACTTTGATTCAAATTTAACAATTAACGATATACACAACATGTACGACCAAACCTGCAGCAATATCCGGCGTCATGACACTCCCAGTGAATGATGTGTGAGTGAGTGTATAATGTGTGAGTCAGCGTATGATGAGTGAGTGTATGATGAGTGAATGGGTCAGTGGTTGTGTGAGTGTATGATGTGTGAGTGAGTCAGAGTATGATGAGTGAGTCAGTGTATGATGTGTGAGTGAGTCAGTGTAAGATGAATGAGTGTATCACGGCATCCTCCCCGCCATCGCGGCCTCCTCCACGCCATTGTTTCACCTGCCGCACCCGGAGATCGTGTACCATACGTTGATAGCCTACAGGCGCTCACGTGGCCTGGCTGCCGGTAGGGCGACCGCCGCTTATTGCAGAGGTTCGCGGTTCGAAATCCAGCGGCCACCCTGATTAATACGCTATATTAATACGCTATCACCAATCATAATATCAATACGCTAACACCAATCATAATATCAACACGCTAACACCCATCATAATATTAATGCGCTAACACCTATCATAATATTAATACGCTAACACCCATCATAATATTAATACGCTAACACCCATCATCATATTAATACGCTAACACCCATCGTCATATTAATACGCTAACACCTATCATAATATTAATACGCTAACACCCATCGTCATATTAATACGCTAAAACCCATCATAATATTAATACGCTAACACCCATCATAATATTAATACGCTAACACCCATCATAATATTAATATGCTAACACCCATCATGATATTAATACGCTAACACCCATCATAATATTAATACGCTAACACCCATCATCATATTAATACGCTGACACCCATCATAATATTAATACGCTAACACCCATCGTCATATTAATACGCTAACACCCATCATATTAACACGCTAACACCCATCATGATATTAATACGCTAACACCCATCATAATATTAATACGCGAACACCCATCGTCATATTAATACGCTAACACCCATCATTATAATATTAATACGCGAACACCCATCATAATATTATTAATACGCTAACACCCATCGTCATATTAATACGCTAACACCCATCATCATAATATTAATACGCTAACACCCATCATCATATTATTAATACGCTAACACCCATCGTCATATTAATACGCTAACACCCATCATAATATTAATACGCTAACACCCATCATAATATTAATACGTTAACACCCATCATAATATTAATACGCTAACACCCATCATCATATTAATACGCTGACACCCATCATAATATTAATACGATAACACCCATCGTCATATTAATACGCTAACACCCATCATCATATTAATACGCTAACACCCATCATGATATTAATACGCTAACACCCATCATAATATTAATACGCGAACACCCATCGTCATATTAATACGCTAACACCCATCATTATAATATTAATACGCGAACACCCATCATAATATTATTAATACGCTAACACATCGTCATATTAATACGCTAACACACATCATCATAATATTAATACGCTAACACCCATCATCATATTATTAATACGCTAACACCCATCGTCATATTAATACGCTAACACCCATCATAATATTAATACGCGAACACCCATCATCATATTATTAATACGCTAACACCCATCATCATATTAATACGCGAACACCCATCGTCATATTAATACGCTAACACCCATCATTATAATATTAATACGCGAACACCCATCATAATATTATTAATACGCTAACACATCGTCATATTAATACGCTAACACCCATCATCATAATATTAATACGCTAACACCCATCATCATATTATTAATACGCTAACACCCATCGTCATATTAATACGCTAACACCCATCATAATATTAATACGCGAACACCCATCATCATATTATTAATACGCTAACACCCATCATCATATTAATACGCTAACACCCATCATAATATTAATACGCTAACACCCATCGTCATATTTATACGCTAACACCCATCATCATATTAATACGCTAACACCCATCATATTATTAATACGCTAACACCCATCATCATATTAATACGCTAACACCCATCATATTATTAATACGCTAACACCCATCGTCATATTAATACGCTAACACCCATCATCATATTAATACGCTAACACCCATCATAATATTAATACGCTAACACCCATCATAATATTAATACGCTAACACCCATTATAATATTAACACGCTAACACCCATCATAATATTAATACGCTAACACCCATCGTCATATTAATACGCTAACACCCATTATAATATTAATACGCTAACACCCATCATAATATTAATACGCTAACACCCATCATAATATTAATACTCTAACACCCATCGCCATATTATTATTACGCGCCGTTTGTTTCACAGCGGACGTTAGCAAGAGGAGCCCGTTGTGTACATGTTTTGCGAAATTTAACAAAAAATCGCATCATAGGTTAGCTCCATTGGGGAACCACACGCGGCGAAGAATCATCGCCTCCTCCTCCAATATAAAATATCAAGGTCTTGGCAGGACTCTCCTGCACTGCAGCCATGAGGCTCAGGGAGGCTTCCGTGGCCAAACAAGCACAATCATAAACAAATAGAATAATAAACAAACAGAATAATAAACAAATATAATAATAAACAATTATAATAAACAAATAGAATAATAAACAAATAGAATAATAAACAAATAGAATCATAAACAAATAGAATAATAAACAAATGGAATCATAAACAAATAGAATCATAAACAAATAGAATCGTAAATAAATAGAATAATAAACAAATATAATAATAAACAAATAGAACAATAAACAAACACAATAAACAAACACAATAATAAACAAACAATAATAAACAAACACAATAATAAAAAACACAATAATATTCTCTGCCGCATGATGGCAGCAGCGATGTGGGTCAGGCGCTCGATGCCAATGGCACCACGAGAGAGTGAGAGTTCGTGTCCCCTTCCTCCTCCTCCTCCCCCTGCTGTTGCTGGCACCACGAGAGGGCTTCAGCAGAGAGAGAGTTCGTGTCGTGTCGCCCTTCCTCCTCCTCCTGCTGCTGCGTTGAAGGAGCTCAGACTGCAGTGAGGTCACAGCGCGGTCCGTGGTGCGGGTGGCATGGCCACAGTCACCCTGCCGTGTGGCTCGTCTTTAATGTAGCTCTATGGGTCTCTACGGGTCTCTATGTATCTCTATGGGTCTCTATGTGTCTCTATGTGTGTCTATGTATCTCTATGGATCTCTGTGTCTCTATGTGTGTCTATGGGTCTCTACGGGTCTCTATGTGTCTCTGTGTGTTTGTGGGTCTCTACGGGTCTCTATGTGTCTCTATGTGTGCCTATGGGTCTCTACGGGTCTCTATGTGTCTCTATGGCTTTACTCCATGGTCCAAAGTTGTTTGGGTTGGTTGGCCACAGTTGCACTCCTGTGGCCTGTGTCTTTAATGTATCTATGCGTACCTATGGGTCTTTATGTATCTCTATGGGTCTCTGTGTATATCTATGTATCTCCATGGGTCTCTATGTATCTCTATGGGTCTCTGTGTATCTCTATGTATCTCTATGGGTCTCTATGTATCTCCATGGGTCTCTATGTATCTCCATGGGTCTCTATGTATCTCTATGGGTCTCTATGTATCTCTATGGGTCTCTATGTATCTCTATGGGTCTCTGTGTATCTCTATGTATCTCCATGGGTCTTTATGTATCTCTATGGGTCTCTGTGTATATCTATGTATCTACATGGGTCTCTATGTGTCTCTATGGGTCTCTGTGTATCTCTATGTATCTCTATGGGTCTCTATGTATCTCCATGGGTCTCTATGTATCTCCATGGGTCTCTATGTATCTCCATGGGTCTTTATGTATCTCTATGGGTCTCTGTGTATCTCTATGTATCTCCATGGGTCTCTATGTATCTCTATGGGTCTCTGTGTATCTCTATGTATCTCTATGGGTCTCTATGTATCTCCATGGGTCTCTATGTATCTTCATGGGTCTCTATGTATCTCCATGGGTCTCTATGTACCTCTATGGGTCTCTGTGTATCTCTATGTATCTCCATGGGTCTCTATGTATCTCTATGGGTCTCTGTGTATCTCTATGTATCTCTATGGGTCTCTATGTATCTCCATGGGTCTCTATGTATCTCCATGGGTCTCTATGTATCTCTATGTATCTCCATGGGTCTCTATGTATCTCCATGGGTCTCTATGTATCTCTATGGGTCTCTATGTATCTCCATGGGTCTCTATGTATCTCTATAGGTCTCTATGTATCTCTATGGGTCTCTATGTATCTATGTATCTCCATGGGTCTCTATGTATCTCTATGGGGTCTCTGTGTATCTCTATGTATCTCTATGGGTCTCTATGTATCTCCATGGGTCTCTATGTATCTCCATGGGTCTCTATGTATCTCCATGGGTCTTTATGTATCTCTATGGGTCTCTGTGTATCTCTATGTATCTCCATGGGTCTCTATGTATCTCTATGGGTCTCTGTGTATCTCTATGTATCTCTATGGGTCTCTATGTATCTCCATGGGTCTCTATGTATCTTTATGGGTCTCTATGTATCTCCATGGGTCTCTATGTACCTCTATGGGTCTCTGTGTATCTCTATGTATGTCCATGGGTCTCTATGTATCTCTATGGGTCTCTGTGTATCTCTATGTATCTCTATGGGTCTCTATGTATCTCCATGGGTCTCTATGTATCTCCATGGGTCTCTATGTATCTCTATGTATCTCCATGGGTCTCTATGTATCTCCATGGGTCTCTATGTATCTCTATGGGTCTCTATGTATCTCCATGGGTCTCTATGTATCGCTATAGGTCTCTATGTATCTCTATGGGTCTCTATGTATCTATGTATCTCCATGGGTCTCTATGTATCTCTATGGGTCTCTATGTATCTATGTATCTCCATGGGTCTCTATGTATCTCCATGGGTCTCTATGTATCTCTATGGGTCTCTATGTATCTATGTATCTCCATGGGTCTCTATGTATCTCCATGGGTCTCTATGTATCTCTATGGGTCTCTGTGTATCTCTATGTATCTCTATGGGTCTCGATGTATCTCCATGGGTCTCTATGTATCTCTATGGGTCTCTGTGTATCTCTATGTATCTCCATGGGTCTCTATGTATCTCCATGGGTCTCTATGTATCTCTATGGGTCTCTATGTATCTCTATGGGTCTCTATGTATCTATGTATCTCCATGGGTCTCTATGTATCTCTATGGGTCTCTATGTATCTCCATGGGTCTCTATGTATCTCTATGGGTCTCTATGTATCTCTATGGGTTTCTATGTATCTCTCTGTGTCTCTATGGGCTCACTGTGCGGTCAGTAGTGTGGATTGCATGACCACAGCGCCACGCCTGCGGCTTGTGACTTTCATTTTCCATTCATGAAGGAGATGCGTGTGTCGGCCTTTTCATGATGTTCTGATGCGGTTGATTGTTATAGCGGTGGTGAGTGGGTGAGTGAGTGGTCGAGTGAGTGGTGCGTGAGACAATTGATGAGTGAGTGAGGGATATGTTGGTTCCACCAGTGTCTTAGAGGAGGACGAGGAATGTGAAACGGAGGCACGGTTGGCTACCGTACGCTGCCAAAGAAGTGAAACGTCTCACACACACTGGAACGATTCACAGGGTCACGGATTCGCGACTCGTTTTCAATTCACGTTGTGATGGAGTTAGCGACCTCTAGCGGCTGCTGCTGCTGCTGCGAGGGGCCACGTGGAACGAACTCGAGCAACGCCTGGCAGGGGAGCGGTGACTCAGAGGCTCGCTCAACTAAGCGAGCTTAGGGGGCCGTCCATATATGACGTCACGCAATTTTGGATTATTTTTGACCCCCTCCCCCGCCTCGTCACACGGAGTCACAAAAAGTCAGACCCCCCTTCAAATATGACGTCACAAAGCTCTGCCCCCCCTCCCCAAAACAAGTTTAACGCGCTTCAAATCGCTTTAAACTATTGTCATTGCAGTGCGTATTTAATGTGCCGCTGCACTCTGATGTTGTAGGAGAAAACATTTATTAAAAAGTCTATTTAATTAAGTAGAACGTGTTGTCTATATTTATTTTAAGTTGCGCATTTTGATGTGACGTCACATTTCTCAAACCCCCCCCCCCCTCGTCACACATCGTCACAAATGTCTGAACCCCCCCGCCCCCCCCCAGGTGCGTGACGTCATTTATGGACGGCCCCTAGGAGCCGGCCCACGACCTGTGGTTGGATTCCCGGTCACGGCCAGCAGCCAACATCAGTGGCGAGTGATGTCGGAAGCGGACCGAGTCCTCGTCACCTCTGGCCGGGCGTGGGGGACCGTGGGGACGGTGTGATGGGGGGGGGGGCACAGATGTCTCCATCCAACAGTGGATAGAGCAAAAAGCGGAGTAAGATGGAGACTCCGCGTGTCGTCCCCAGGCAACGTGGCGCCCCCTCCCGTAGCGCGTGGTGTTGACGCAATCTGCGAGACGATGACGCGGGATCTTAGTGACGCTGCTGATCCACTTGCTGGGATTGAGACGTCAACCCGCGCTCGAGTGAGTCTTGGGGGTGCGGTCGGGCAGCGGTCAGCACACCGCTGACCGCTCCCCCTCGTGGCGATGTGCACTGGGGAGACAAAGGCGGCCGCGAGTGGTGCTGGCCACCCACCCCCTCGTGTGCCGTGCCGGCCTTCATAGGCGCTGCTACTCGCTAACATAACTTGCCCAACAGCCTGTGAAGGCTACACGGGGGATCTTTGTCTCTGTAATTCCGTCTCTATATTGCAACGTGTCACTTCACCAACGTGAAACCTGCTTGCTCGATATATACAGGCGCAAACTTGCTTAGCCTCCGAGATCTGGCGCGTCCCGGGTGGCTCTTGGCACGGTAATTTAAACGGTAACCGGTAACCGTTTTTCAGAATAAATTTTACGGATTCTGAAAATCAACTGCCGCGCCGTACAGATGGAGTCGAACCGGCGTCCCGTGGACTGCAAGTGCCGTGGGTTGCTGCTGACCGATGCACTCACCGTGGCAGCGGACTACGGGTCTCGGTTAAGAAGGTCACAGGAAAGGTCACAACGTCACGTCCCTGTACCCGTGGCGCACCGGGAAGCGGCATTGACCGGGGTTTATTGTTCTGTTGACGACGACGACGAGGAGGACGAGGAGGAGGAGGACGAGGAGGAGGAGGGGTAGGGGTAGCGGTTAGCGCGCTGCGCTACGAACCTGGCGATCCAGGTTTGATTCCCACTCCAGGCCAACACTAGTGATGAATATTTGAACCGGTCTTGGGACTCCTTGAGGTCTTGCCCCAACAGTCTGTTGAGGCTACACGGGGGACCTTTGCTTTTTGTGTCTCGCTGTCCATCTCTCTCGCTCTCAGCACGCTCCCAGTGTCTGGCACTATCTCTCCGTATCGTCCCCTCTCTCTCCCCGTGTAGCGTGTCTCGCTCTTCAGTTGCGTACATCTACCCCGTGTGTGTCTCTCCCTCCTGTCTCTCCGTGTCCCTCTCTCCGTGTCTTCTCTTCTCCCTCGTGTGGTCTCCCTCTCTCTCTCCTTGTCCCTGTCTCCCCGTCTCGAGGTGGGTATCATCCCGACCCTGACGCCTGCTGTATATTTGAAGTTTGTGTCTCTCTCTCCCCGGTTTTCCCCTCCACAGTTAGAATCAACATCACGCGTTTAGAGTATTTGGCTGCTTTAAATTTCCACATGATAAGCCACTTCCTTCAGAAATAATTAGTGATAGCCAGATCGCTTCTGAACAAGAGCTAATAGCTCAGTACGTCTTACCTGGTTAAATAAAGAGTCTGCCTATTTCTATCTGTGTCTTTCTTTGCCTTCTGCGATAGTTCTGTATTTGTACTGTCTCTCTCCCCATCTCTCTCTCTCCCCGTCTTCCCCTCTCACTCACTATTTTTTTTCGATCAGAGGAAACAAGAAGATGCTCGGTGTAGTCGGCACTTTGCTTCGTCCATCATTTCGGTTTTTTTCCAATGCTTTGCTTTATGTACCCCCCACCCTCGTTTTTAAATGAAAGATCTCACTCACTCAGTCTCTCCTCGTCCCTCTCTCTCCCTTTCTCTCGATCTCCTCCTCCACGCAGTCTCCCGCGCTGTCGAGCCCGTTCCTTGGTCGCCGCTCGATGCTGAGGATCCCGGTTCGACTCCGGCATGCCGCCCCGATTAATACTGCGGTGCGCGCAATAACCGTGGCATGCCGCGCGCTGTCTGCTTCACTGGTCACGTGATGTCGCTCAACGCCGGGGGGATGGAGACAAGGTGGGGGAAGGGCGGATGGACGAGCAGGGAGTCGGCGGGAGGTGGGAAGTGATGAGAGGGAGGGCGGGGTGGGGTGGGAGGGAGGGATGAGTGGGAGGGAGGGATGAGAGGGAGGGAGGGGGTGAGAGGGAGGGAGGGGTGAGAGGGAGGGAGGGATGAGTAGGAGAGAGGGATGAGAGGGAGGGAGGGATGAGAGGGAGGGAGGGGGTGAGAGGGAGGGAGGGGGTGAGAGGGAGGGAGGGGGTGAGAAAGATGGATAAATGAGGGATGGGATGAAGGGGAGGGCGGAATAAGGGGTCGGTCGAGATGGAGGGACGAGAGGGAGGTTGGTGATGATAGGGTGGGGTTGAGGATGAAAGGGAGGGACGAGATTTTACTCAGCAGGATTTACATTCTCTCAATGGGAGCTCTGTATAGAAGCACAACACCACAGTCAGGCAGAATTTGAAGGTAGGAGGAACACAATGGCCACCTACGCAAAGGTCGCAGCTGCCAATCTGCCTGGAGTCACGAGGCCCCCCTACTAGGGCCTCTGCTCCAAGGCCGACCCCCCCAAGCGCGCAGCGACCACTGCCGCTGCGCGAAGAACGGCACCGCTGCTACGCCTCGAGCTCCGTCACGATCGAGGCGTACGTCGAGGCCCTGGCCGCCATCGTCCCACCAGCCACCATCACCCACGCCTCGAAGATCAGCGGGAAACCGTCTTCTTCCTGACGACGAAAAAGGTGGCCGATGCGGCCGTCGAGAAGGGGATGGCCGTGGGGGGACTCCACGTCCAACTGGAGCCCGTCGCTTCGATGGCGGCGCGAATCGTCGTTTCGAACGTGCCGCCCTACATCCCCGACAAGGCCGTGTTGGAGCACGTGTTGGAGCACGTGTTGGAGCACGTGTTGGAGCACGTGTTGGAGCACGTGTTGGAGCACGTGTTGGAGCACGTGTCCAAGCTGGGCACCATCGTGGTGCCAGCACGTGCCCTGTCACTGGGGTGCAGAAACCCTGCTCTGAATCACATTTTATCTTTCAAGAGGCAGGTGCACGTCCTGCTGACTCTCGGACAGCAGGAAGAGGGCTCGTTTGTCATTGTCTATGCAGGCATTGCCCATAGACTGTTTTACGCCAAGGATTGCATCAGATGCAATCTTTGCAAAGAAGAGGGGCACTTCCGAAGGGATTGCCCTAAACCGACGACGGCGAGGGTCGGAGAAAAGAGCGGGGAGGAGGGAGGCAGAGCAAAGGGGGCAAAGCAGCAAGAGCCCCAATTGCAACAAGGCCCCCAACAGCCCACACCGGACCCGCCAGCCACGAATCCTCCTACACCTGAGGTCGTGGCCCCAACTTCGCCGCCTCAAGCGACAAATCGCAAGAGGAAAAATACAGAAGGACCCGGATCTCAGGGGCCAAATTCAGAGGAGGAACCCCTCCCAGACCTCGAACCGGAAGAAGCGGTGAAACCCCCCACACCAGGGGAGGAGGCAGAACAGCTGCCAGACGCCGAAGACGCCGGTTTTCCCCATCCCGGACGCCACGCCGAGTGACGCGCGGGCGGCGAGGAAGAAACCCGCCAAGAGGAAGAAGCAGCGTGCGTCTGGGGAAGGGTTTCCACAGCAGGAGACCGTGGACGGGGAAGGCGACATCGCCACGGAAATCGACGCGTCTACTGTGGTCATAGAGACTCACTCCCCACCAGCTATGCATGAAGCGAGGACAAATACTATTTGCTCCGCCCTTGACTAAGAGGAGGAAGTCGGTGGAGAGACATCGAGCACACTCTCCGTGTCAGGCTGGAGAGGGCCCGTGAGGGCGCGCCCCACTGGCACTTTAACAACTCGCTGCTGGAGGATGGCGCCTTCATAGAAATGTTCGAGGGCTTCTGGGAAGAGTGACGAAAAACAGAAACGCAGTTCGATTCTCTGGTCCGTGGTGGGATGTGGGCAAAGTGCACACCAGGCTGTTGTGCCAACAGTACACCTGGGGGAGCACCAGACTGAAGAACGCAGACATCACCGACATGGAAGCCCGAGTCCTCCATGTGGAGGGTCGCCTCGCCGAGGACAACGACCCTGCTCTTCTCCGAGAATACGAGGAGAATAGGGAGCGTCTCAAAGGGCTACAGGAGGAGCAGACAAGGGGGGCGTTTGTGCGATCCTGGGTAAAGCTCATCACGGACCTCGACACGGGATCCCCGCTTTAATACTCTCTCGGGAGGCAGAACGGGAGGCACAAATCCATGGAGTGCCTCTTTGATGGTGACGGTGTCCTGGCGCACGAACTCCAGCAGAAGTCGACCATCATCAGAGACTTCTACGGCAGCCTGTTCTCTCCTGAAGAGACATCGGGAGTGGCCCAGGCGGAGGCATGGAGGGGTCTACCCACCCTGGGGGAAGACGGGAAAGAGCTGCTAGAGGAAAAAGCTCACCAGGACTGACCTTGACGCAGCTGTAAGAGGACTTTCCCCAAATAAATCCCCAGGGTTAGACGGGCTAACAGGGGAGTTTTACGCCGCTTTTTAGCCATCCCTACGGGAGGACTACAGAGAGGTGATTGCACAAGTCGTAAACAGGGACCAGTCCTACACCATCCCCGGACGAACCATCCACGACGACATCTTCCTGGTCAGGGACCTCATCGCAGTGTCCCAGAGGTTGGGCATCCCAATCGCGTTTCTGGCCCTTGACCAGGAAAACGCTTTTGACAGAGTGGACCACAAATACCTGATGGGAACCCTCAAGACCTTTGGTTTTGGGGATGCCTTTGTCTGAACGATCCGCGTACTCTACACCAAGGCGGAGTGCATGATCAAGATCAACGGCACCCTCACTGCCCCGGTCAAATTCGAGCGAGGAGTGAGACAAGGATGCCCATTGTCGGGCCAACTTTATGCCCTAGCATTAGAGCATTTCCTGAGACTCATAAGGCGGAGACTCAGCGGCCTGGTGCACAGGGAACCAAACGCCAAGTTGGTCCTGACGGCATACACCGACGACGTCCTCTTCATCCTGCGCTCCCTGGATGATGTCGCCCTGCTGCATGAGTGCCAGGAGGTCTTTTCGAAAGCCTCACCAAAAATGAACTGGCAAAAGTGCAGCGGCCTGCTCGTTGGAGCGTGGGACATGACCAAGTGTCCCGAGAAGGCAAAAGCCATCAATTGGAGCACAACATCGCTGCACCACCTGGGAGTGTTCCTCGGACCAGGGGAGGAACTGCCGCAGAAGAACTGGGTCGAGCTGGAGGAGAAGGTGAAGGAGCGGCTTGGCACCTGGAGTCGCCTGTGCAAGTTCCTCACCTTCAGGACAAAGACGTTGGTGGTGAACCAGCTGGTGACGTCCATGCTGTGGCACCGGCTTTTCTCCCTGCACCCCCCATGAGCCTCGTCAACGCACTTCAGAAGCGAGTCCTCGACTTCTTCTGGTCGGGTGGAGGACACCGGGTCACTGGACGAGGGTGGTCACGGGCTGCGGAGTCACCTGGCCACCTTCCGACTGCAGGCCACGCAAAAGTTCCTGCACACCTCACCTGCACCCGCCTGGAGCGTCACGGCCTCCTTCCTCCTGAAACAGCTGGGGGATCTGCAGTGCTCCAAACAACTATTCTACATGGACCTGCAGGGCCTCCCACTGGGACAGCTGCCACCCTTCTACAGAAGCGTCCTGCAGACATGGAGCTCCCTCGCCGTCAGGAGGCTGAACCAGCCGCGATCGGCCGAGGATCTGGTCTTCGAACCGATCCTCAGGAACCCACAGACAAAGCTGCCATCCACCACCGCCACCCCAGGCATGGAGAGGTGCCTCGCCAACGCGCGGCTCACCAGGATGGGAGATCTGGTGGAGCCTGAAACACGGGTCTGGTGGCTCGGACCAGCAGAGATGGCCGCAAAGACAGGGCTGCGGTCGCTCCGGGTGGCTGCCCGGATCCTGGCCGAAGAAAGGGGGCCTTCTCAGCGGCAGCGGGGAGAATGCCCCCCATCGGCGTTGGGGATGACGAGGCCCCTCTCGATCCCCCTCCACCGGAGCTCTCAGTCGTGCCACTGCATCGCCAATGCCGACAAACGAAGGCGGATCACAACCTGTGCCGGCTAGAAGACCTACCGGAGGTGGCCTTCGCAAATGTAAAGAGGAAGGTGCTCTACTCCTACATGGTCCGGTTCCACCAACAGGACACCCTGAGGAGCCACAAGGACCATGCCTGGAGGGAAGCCCTGCCCTGCGTCTCTCCGGAGAGGCCTCGCTGGAGGCAACTCTACTGCAGACCGACGTACAACTGCATCGGCGACCTCAGCTGGAGCATCGCCCACGGCACCGTCACCACCAACGTCTCCCTGGCGCGTTTCACCGACACGTCCCCGGAGTGCCGGTTCTGCGGTAAAGTGGAGATGGTGGCGCACCAATACGTGGAGTGCAAGAGCCTGGACTCGTTATTCAAGGTCCTGAGAAACATCCTCCTATGGTTCAGCCTCCACTTCTCCCGACGGTCCTCATCTTTGGATGCCCGAAGGGCGACGGACCCCAACATCTTCAGGGGCTGGTCAACGTGCTCTTCGGCTACGCCAAGCTCGCCATATACAGGGCGAGGAAGGTAGCCCTGGAGGGGCAACCTCCGGCCAGCAGCCTGGGCATCTTCCGCGCTCTGGTCGGAGCCAGGGTGTGGCCGGAGTTCCGCCATGCGCGGCTGACCCACGCCGTGCCGGCCTTCAAGGAGCAGTGGGCGCTGGAGGAGGCCGTGTGCTCGGTGGCAGATGACGGTAGAGAGCTCTGCATGCAAATCTAAGCTACCCGTCGGAGGCCGTTTGACTGTGGGAAGGGCTGCGTGCAGATGCAGCACTTGTCGTAGTTAAAAAAAACGGGAAAGAGAGAGTGAGCGAGAGAGCGACATGGAGTAGGAAGAGAGGGGGTAGAGAGAGAGGGGGGGCAGAGAGGGGGGTAGAGAGAGAGAGAATGGGTAAGGAGAGCAGAGCGAGACATCTTTTGTTAAATCTTTCATTTAAAAAGGGGGGGGGGGTGCATAAAGCAAAGCATTAGAAAAAAACAAAAAAACGAAATGAAGAACGAAGCAAAGTGCCGACTACACCGAGCATCTTCTGTTTTCCTCTGATCGAAAAAAAAGAGAGGGAGGGAGGGACGAGAGGGAGGTTGTGGACGAGAGGGAGGGATGGGAGAGGGGGGGATGGAGGGAGGGGTCCGCGTGCTGTGTGCCGTGTGAGCTCTCTGAGTTAGGCTCGCTACATTAACCCGCGCGGGGAGACCGCGTGGAGATGCAGATGCGAGAGGCGGTGGAGGCGGAAGAGATGTCACGCTCTTGCACATCTCTTATATAAGAGCCGCATCGTACCGCTATCCCACACGGCGCACATCACAGGAGACGCGCCAGAACGCGAAAGATAAGCAGGGGTGAGCCTGGTTAGTAACTGGAGCTTGCGGGTCGGTGTAAGTCGGAGGCCCAGGACGGGTTTAGATAATCGCCACTGACGTTGGCCGTGAGCGGGACTCGAACTCTCGGCTTGCTGGGTTTGTAGCTCCGTGCGCTAACCGCTACACTACCGCTCCCAACACGTGCGCATTCGCGGACTCACACCAGCACACAGAGACACGTGCTAAACCGAAATCCGCCCAGTTTCTCTTAATCCAGCAGCATATGGTTACAGCAGCCACCGCTCCAATTGATCTGGATTGGCCACGGGGGGCGATGGTGCCCCCTTCCACCCTCTGCTCCACCACGCACAATAATGTCCCCTCGCTCCCTCCTTTCAGAAAATATCTTCAGGCGAACGATAGGGCGGAGACAGAGGGGGGCTGACGGGGGTGGAGGCGACGTGAAAGGGGGAGAGAGACGAGGTGAAAGGGAGAGTGAGACGAGGTGAAAGGGAGAGTGAGACGAGGTGAAGGGGAGAGTGAGACGAGGTGAAGGGGGGAGTGAGACGAGGTGAAGGGGAGAGTGAGACGAGGTGAAAGGGGGAGAGAGACGAGGTGAAGGGGAGAGTGAGACGAGGTGAAGGGGGGAGTGAGACGAGGTGAAGGGGAGCGTGAGACGAGGTGAAAGGGGGAGAGAAACGAGGTGAAAGGGGGAGTGAGACGAGGTGAAAGGGAGAGTGAGACGAGGTGAAGGGGAGAGTGAGACGAGGTGAAGGGGGGAGTGAGACGAGGTGAAGGGGGGAGTGAGACGAGGTGAAAGGGAGCGTGAGACGAGGTGAAAGGGGGAGAGAGACGAGGTGAAGGGGGGAGTGAGACGAGGTGAAAGTGAGAGAGAAACGAGGTGAAAGGGGGAGTGAGACGAGGTGAAAGTGAGAGTGAGACGAGGTGAAAGGGGGAGTGAGACGAGGTGAAAGTGAGAGAGAGACGAGGTGAAAGGGGGAGTGAGACGAGGTGAAGGGGGGAGAGTGAGACGAGGTGAAAGTGAGAGTGAGACGAGGTGAAGAGGGGAGAGAGACGAGGTGAAGGGGGGAGAGTGAGACGAGGTGAAAGGGGGAGTGAGACGAGGTGAAGAGGGGAGTGAGACGAGGTGAAGAGGGGAGTGAGACGAGGTGAAGAGGGGAGAGAGACGAGGTGAAGGGGAGAGTGAGACGAGGTGAAGGGGAGAGAGAGACGAGGTGAAGGGGGGAGAGAGACGAGGTGAAGGGGGGAGAGAGACGAGGTGAAGAGGGGAGAGAGACGAGGTGAAGGGGAGAGTGAGACGAGGTGAAAGGGGGAGTGAGACGAGGTGAAGGGGGGAGTGAGACGAGGTGAAGGGGGGAGAGAGACGAGGTGAAGGGGAGAGAGACGAGGTGAGGAGAGATGGAGGGAGACGGAAGGCGAAGTGTGGAGATCGTTCCCAGTGGCTCAGGAACTCGTAGGGGTGAGGCGTGAAACAGCCGCAGCAGCTGCCGTGGTGCACGTCCGCGGTGGGAGCGGCAGACGCCGCCACCGGCACCCCGCTGTATCAGCTCGGGGTGCCGCTTTAGCTGCCCCAGGGCCGCGGTGTTTGTTGTGAGCGGAGTGACTCCGCCTTACGTATCAACACACGCGCGCGCTCAGACACACAGCGAAGACGAAGACCCCCCCCACCCCCCGTATAGCCATCGACACACTGTAGGGGCAAGTGCTGTTAGCGAGTAGCACACGAGGGGGTGGGTGGCCAGCACCACGCCAGGCCGCCTTTGTCTCCCTCGTGGTGATGTTTAGTCATCGCGCCAGGTATTGATTTGAGGTTGAGTCGACCTAGGGGAACCCCAAACATCGATTCAAAAATGTTCATTGGTGTTGGGAATTGAACTTGGGTCGCAATGTTCGGAGTGCAGCGCGCTAACCATTGCGCCACCGCTCCCCGCTACATACAAAGACAAAGATCCACCGTATAGCCTTAACATACGTTTGGTGGCAAGTGGGCAGAGACACGTGGGGAGAGATAGGTGTCGGGAGAGATAGGTGTCGGGAGAGATAGGTGTCGGGAGAGATAGGTGTCGGGAGAGATAGGTGTCGGGAGAGATAGGTGCGGAGAGGTACACGGAAAAGAGAGCGAGAGAGACAGACAGACACGGGGAGAGATGGAGGGAGACACGGAACAGAGAGACAGGAAGGAGAGAGAGAGAGAGACACACACACGCGGGGAAGATGTACGCAACTGAAGAGCGAGAGACAACACTGAGAGATCGTGCCAGACACTGAGCGAGTGCGGAGAGCGAGAGAGACACACACGGACGGCGAGACACACACACACAGACAATAACAACTCCAAAAGCGTCGCAGGATGAGGAGGATGATGATCATGATGATCGCAGACGTTGCTGAGTTGTGTACGCGGCGCTATCTGATGAACGCACATTAAGTTAATGGCTTCAGTAATTTAGCATCAGGTCCGTACTTGCCTCCTCGCCAGCCGAGCATGTCTGCGTGAACCGCGCCATCATTTAGACTCGCGACAACAATTACCGGCCAGGGTATCCACATTAATTGGCTGCCACACCTGAGAGATTGGGGACAGTCGTGGGGAGAGTGGTGGGCGAGTGGGGGGCGACCTGAGAGAGAGGGGGGGGGCAGGAGGGGTCGAGGGGGGGGGGCGAGACGAAGGAACGCGGGCAGCGGGCAGTGGGCGAGACGGAGCGCAGAGACGGAGAGAGAGAGAGAGAGAGTGTGAGAGTGTGAGAGTGATATAGAGAGAGTGTGATATAGAGAGAGTGTGTGAGAGTGTGTGAGAGAGAGTGTGTGAGTGAGTGTGAGTGTGAAAGTGTGTGTGAGTGTGAGGGAGAGTGTGAGAGTGTGTGATATAGAGAGAGTGTGTGATATAGAGAGAGTGTGAGAGTGTGTGTGTGTGAGAGTGTGAGAGTGAGAGAGAGTGAGAGAGTGTGTGAGAGTGAGAGAGTGTGTGAGAGTGTGTGAGAGAGTGTGTGAGAGTGTGAGTGTGAGAGTGTGAGAGAGAGTGTGAGAGAGTGTGAGAGTGTGTGAGTGTGAGAGAGTGTGTGAGAGTGAGAGAGTGTGTGAGAGTGTGTGATATAGAGAGAGTGTGTGATATAGAGAGAGTGTGAGAGTGTGTGTGTGTGAGAGTGTGAGAGTGAGAGAGAGTGAGAGAGTGTGTGAGAGTGAGAGAGTGTGTGAGAGTGTGTGAGAGAGTGTGTGAGAGTGTGAGTGTGAGAGTGTGAGAGAGAGTGTGAAAGAGTGTGAGAGTGTGTGAGTGTGAGAGAGTGTGTGAGAGTGAGAGAGTGTGTGAGAGTGTGTGAGAGAGTGAGAGAGTGTGTGAGTGTGAGAGAGTGTGAGTGTGAGAGTGTGAGAGAGTGTGTGAGAGAGTGTGATATAGAGAGAGTGCGTGAGAGTGTGCTTTAGAGAGAGTGTGTGAGAGAGAGTGTGATATAGAGAGAGTGTGAGAGAGTGTGAGAGTGTGTGATATAGAGAGAGTGTGAGAGTGTGTGTGAGAGTGAGAGAGTGAGAGAGAGTGAGAGAGTGTGTGAGAGTGTGAGTGTGAGAGAGTGTGTGAGAGTGTGTGAGAGAGTGTGAGTGTGAGAGAGTGTGTGAGAGTGTGTGAGAGTGAGAGTGTGTGAGAGAGTGTGAGAGTGTGTGAGAGAGTGTGAGTGTGAGAGAGTGTGAGAGTGTGTGTGAGAGTGAGAGAGTGTGAGAGAGAGTGTGAGAGTGAGAGAGAGTGTGAGTGTGAGAGTGTGTGAGAGAGTGTGAGTGTGAGAGAGTGTGAGTGTGAGAGTGTGTGATATAGAGAGAGTGTGAGAGTGTGTGTGAGAGTGAGAGAGTGAGAGAGAGTGAGAGTGTGTGAGAGTGTGAGAGAGTGTGAGAGTGTGTGAGTGTGAGAGAGTGTGTGAGAGTGAGAGAGTGTGTGAGAGTGTGTGAGAGAGTGTGAGAGAGTGTGAGTGTGACAGTGTGTGAGTGTGAGAGTGTGTGAGAGAGTGTGAGAGTGTGATATGAGAGAGTGTGTGAGAGTGTGATATAGAGAGAGTGTGTGAGAGAGAGTGTGATATAGAGAGAGTGTGAGAGAGTGTGAGTGTGAGAGTGTGTGATATAGAGAGAGTGTGAGAGTGTGTGTGTGTGTGAGAGTGTGAGAGAGTGTGTGAGAGTGAGAGAGTGTGTGAGAGTGTGTGAGAAGAGTGTGAGAGAGAGTCTGAGAGAGTGTGTGAGAGTGTGAGAGAGTGTGTGAGTGTGAGAGTGAGAGAGTGTGTGAGTGTGAGAGAGTGTGAGTGTGAGAGTGTGAGAGTGTGAGAGAGTGTGAGTGTGAGAGTGTGAGAGAGAGTGTGAGAGTGTGAGAGTGTGAGAGAGTGTGATTGTGAGAGTGTGAGAGAGAGTGTGAGAGTGTGAGAGTGTGAGAGAGTGTGAGTGTGAGAGTGTGAGAGAGTGTGAGAGAGAGTGTGAGAGAGAGTGTGATATAGAGAGAGTGTGTGAGAGAGAGTGTGATATAGAGAGAGTGTGTGAGTGTGAGAGAAGGAGTGTGAGAGAGTGTGAGAGAGAGTGTGTGAGAGAGAGTGTGAGAGTGTGTGAGAGGTGTGAGTGTGAGAGTGTGTGAGTGTGAGAGTGTGTGAGAGAGTGTGAGAGTGTGCTATAGGAGAGTGTGTGAGAGTGTGATATAGAGAGAGTGTGTGAGAGAGAGTGTGATATAGAGAGAGTGTGTGAGAGAGAGAGTGTGAGAGTGTGAGAGAGTGTGAGAGAGTGTGAGAGTGTGTGAGAGAGAGTGAGAGGAGAGGGTGTGAGAGAGTGTGAGAGAGAGTGTGTGAGAGGTGTGTGAGAGAGAGTGTGAGAGAGTCGTGAGAGTGTGAGAGAGTGTGTGAGAGAGAGTGTGAGAGTGTGAGAGTGTGAGAGAGTGTGTGAGAGAGTGTGACAGTGTGTGAGAGAGAGTGAGAGAGAGAGTGTGAGAGATTGTGAGAGTGTGTGAGAGAGTGTGAGAGTGTGTGAGAGAGAGTGTGAGAGAGTGTGTGTGAGAGTATGAGTGAGAGTGTGAGAGTGTGAGAGTGTGTGAGAGCGTGTGAGAGAAAAGAGTGTGAGAGAGTGTGAGAGTGTGTGAGTGAGAGAGAGAGAGTGTGTGTGAGAGTGTGAGAGAGTGTGAGAGAGTGTGTGAGAGAGTGTGTGAGAGTGTGAGAGAGAATGTGTGGAGAGTGTGAGAGAGAGAGAGGTGTGAGAGTGTGAGAGAGAGAGTGTGAGAGAGTGTGAGGAGAGAGAGAGAGTGTGAGAGTGTGTGTGTGAGAGAGAGTGTGATAGAGTGTGAGAGAGAGTGCTGAGAGAGTGTGAGAGAGAGTGTGAGAGAGTGTGAGAGAGAGAGTGTGTGAGAGAGTGTGAGAGTGAGAGAGAGTGTGAGAGAGTGTGAGTGTGTGAGAGAGTGTGAGAGAGTGTGAGAGAGAGTGTGAGAGAGAGTGTGAGTGTGTGTGAGAGTGTGAGAGAGTGTGAGAGAGTGAGAGAGTGTGAGAGTGTGTGAGTGTGAGAGAGAGTGTGAGAGAGTGTGAGTGTGTGAGAGAGTGTGGAGAGAGAGAGTGTGAGAGAGTGTTGAGAGAGGTGTGTGAGAGTGTGATATAGAGAGAGTGTGTGAGAGGGGTGAGAGAGTGTGTGAGAGAGTGAGTGTGTGAGAGTGTGATATAGAGAGAGTGTGTGAGAGTGTGATATAGAGAGAGTGTGTGAGAGAGTGTGAGAGAGTGTGTGAGAGTGTGTGAGAGCGAGTGTGTGAGAGTGTGCGGGTGTCTGTGAGTGTGTGAGAGCGAGTGTGTGAGAGTGTGCGGGTGTCTGTGAGTGTGGATATCGCCACTTAGGAGAGAAAGGCGCCCGGGCGTGGTGTTGGCCACCCCTCAACCCCCTCGCGTGCCGTGCCGGCCTTCATCAGTGCTCCCTAACAGCACTTGCTCCAACAGTCTACAGGGTTAGGCTCGTGTTTGTATGTGTGTGTGTCTGTGTGTTAAAGTGTCTGTGTGTTAAAGTGTGTGTGTCTGTGCGTGAAAGTGTGTGTCTGTGTAAAAGTGTGTTTGTATGTGTGTGTGTGTCTGTGTGTGAAAGTGTGTGTGTCTGTGTGTGAAAGAGTGTTTGTATGTGTGTGTCTGTGTGTGAAAGTGTGTTTGTATGTGTGTGTGTCTGTGTGTGAAAGTGTGTTTGTATGTGTGTGTGTATGTGTGTGTGTCTGTGTGTGAAAGTGTGTTTGTATGTGTGTGTCTGTGTGTGAAAGTGTGTTTGTATGTGTGTGTGTGTGTCTGTGTGTGAAAGTGTGTTTGTATGTGTGTGTCTGTGTGTGAAAGTGTGTTTGTATGTGTGTGTGTGTCTGTGTGTGAAAGTGTTTGTATGTGTGTGTGTCTGTGTGAGTGTCTGTGTGTGAAATTGTGTGTGTCTGTGTGTTAAAGTGTGTTTGTATGTGTGTGTGTCTGTTTGTGAAAGTGTGTGTGTCTATGTGTGAAAGTGTGTTTGTATGTGTGTGTGTCTGTGTGTGAAAGTGTGTTTGTATGTGTGTGTGTCTGTGTGTGAAAGTGTGTTTGTATATGTGTGTGTGTCTGTGTGTGAAAGTGTGTGTGTCTGTGTGTGAAAGTGTGTTTGTATGTATGTATGTGTCTGTGTGAAAGTGTGTGTGTCTGTGTGTTAAAGTGTGTTTGTATGTGTGTGTGTGTCTGTGTGGGTGTCTGTGTGTGAAAGTGTGTTTGTATGTGTGTGTGTGTCTGTGTGTGAAAGTGTGTTTGTATGTGTGTGTGTCTGTGTGTGAAAGTGTGTGTGTCTGTGTGTTAAAGTGTGTTTGTATGTGTGTTTGTGTGTGAAAGTGTGTTTGTATGTGTGTGTGTCTGTGTGTGAAAGTGTGTTTGTATGTGTGTGTGTCTGTGTGTGAAAGTGTGTTTGTATGTGTGTGTGTGTCTGTGTGTGAAAGTGTGTTTGTACGTGTGTATGTGTCCGTGTGTGAAAGTGTGTTTGTATGTGTGTATCTGTGTGTGAAAGTGTGTTTGTATGTGTGTGTGTGTCTGTGTGGGTGTCTGTGTGTGAAAGTGTGTTTGTATGTGTGTGTGTCTGTGTGTGAAAGTGTGTTTGTATGTGTGTGTGTCTGTGTGTGTGAAAGTGTGTGTGTCTGTGTGTTAAAGTGTGTTTGTATGTGTGTCTGTGTGTGAAAGTGTGTTTGTATGTGTGTGTATCTGTGTGGGAAAGTGTGTTTGTATGTGTGTGTGTCTGTCTGTGAAAGTGTGTTTGTATGTGTGTATGTGTCCGTGTGTATCTGTGTGTGAAAGTGTGTTTGTATGTGTGTGTCTGTGTGTGAAAGTGTGTTTGTATGTGTGTGTGTATGTGTGTGTGTCTGTGTGAAAGTGTGTTTGGGTGTGGGGAGCGGTAGCGCAGTGGGTAGCGAACCGATTCCCTCACCATTGACAAATATATTAGAAGGTCCTTTCCCTCCCCTAGGTCCACTGAGCCTGAAATGATATTTAAGCAGAAGTTAGGTGAGGAGTAACCCCGCCACCCCATCCCCACGACCCACACCGCCCTGAGAGACTTTCATCCAGCAGTGGATTCGACACAACAGTCCTGAACGTGCGCGCACACTTCAAGAGAGCGCGCTGCGTTAGAGGGAGGGTGATCGATCATCATCAGCCATGGCCCATCGGCTGCCGCGAGCCGCAGGCAGGGACGGAGGGGGCCAGCAAGGTCTTGAGTCTGGACTTGAACCGGGGCAGGGAGGGAGTCGACAGTTCGGACGACTGGGGGCACGGGACTTGCAGACAGTGGGGGCAGCGGAGGAGAATGAGCGACCTCCCACTCAGCGGAGGTCGTGAACTGCAATGGACTCTCCACGGCGGCTCGATAGTTTATCACGCGTGCGCATTACCGTATACAATGTCCCAGGTTACAGTGCACAGGTTACCGTCACTCACGTCCAACGTGTGCGTATTACCGTATGTCACATCGCGCGCGTGCACGTTATCGTGTAAGTCTCACGCATGCGCATTACCGTACCGCACACTGTTGTGCGCATCACTGGACCGCACACTGCAGTGCCCACTACCGTATTGTACACTGCGGTGCGCACTACCGTATTGCACACTGCAGTGCTCACTACCGTATTGTGCACTGTGTGCGCACTACCGTATTGTACACTGTGTGCGCACTACCGTATTGTACACTTACGCGCATCACCGGACCGCAAACTCGAGTGCGCCTTATCGTATTGCAATCTTTTGTGTATTACCGTGTTGTGTGCAATGTGCGCATGGCCGTATTACACAACGCCATTCGTATTACCGTATCGCAAACCCTTGTGCACATCCGTATCGCACACTTTGGTGCCCATTACCGTATCACACACCTTGTGCGCGTTACCGTATTGCACCATCCGATGCTCATTACCGTATCGCACCCTCCGATGCTCATTACCGTATCGCACAACCCTGTGCGCATTACCGTATCGCACAACCCTGTGTGCATTACCGTATCGCACAACCCTGTGCGCATTACCGTATCGCACAACCCTGTGTGCATTACCGTATCGCACCTTCCGATGCTCATTACCGTATCGCACACCTTGTGCGCACTACCGTATCGCACCCCCTAGTGCGCATTACCGTATCGCACCCCCCTGTGCGCACTACCGTATCGCACCTTCCGGTGCGCATTACCGTATCGCACCCTCCGGTGCGCATTACCGTATTCCGTAGCCGTCTCTTCTTGCATTCCAACAGGCAATTACTTTCCCTTCATGGCCCTTGCGTTCTGTAATGGTTTTTAAGGCCCCGGCAGTCGCACACGCTGGCTATGGCGGCCTTCCAAGCAATGCTTCATGCACCACAGCACGCCTTCTCTACAGTAATCTCAATCACGGGCGGGGGGGAGGAGGGGGGCGGCGGCCGGGGAGGGGGGGGGGGCGTTGGGACGTGGGATCAGGGAAGGGGAGGAGGGAGGGAGGGATGGAGAGAGGGAACGAGAGAGTGCGAGGCAGGGAGCGTGGAGGAGCGAGAGGCGGAAGATGTGGGAGGGATGGATGGAGGGAGCAGGGGATGGAGTGATTTAGGAAGGGATGGATGGAACGGTATGGCGCATGCGAGGGAATGGGAAGAAGGGGAGAGAGAAGGGATGGAGGGGGAGGAGGGAGGTGAGTTTTAAAGTAGAGTGAACAAGAAAGGAGAATGAGCAGCAGCAGCAGCACAATTCATCTGTGCTGGGTCAGGAGAGACTCACGCAGTGTCACGGGCGCGACCACTGCGGAGACGGAGCCGTGAGGCCAGCTCATGCACAGGAGCGAGTTTGTGGAATCGTTGGAATGGCGACGGCATGGGTAGACCAGCAGTGGATAGATCATGGCTTATGATAGCGATGGTGATGTGCAGAAGGGCTTGGTAGGGGACGAATCTCCCAAGTTTAGCTGGTCGAGGAAGAGAGAGGAGGTTGAGGAGGAGGAGGAGGAGAATGACGTGGATGTCTGTATGTTGGACCTTCTTCTCACTGTACGTAGCCAACCGTGCTAATCAGAGACGCATGGACAACAAACTAAACACACAACACGAGAGATGAGAAGGGATGAGCTGATGGCGGTGTTCGACGAGGAGGAGGAGGAGAGAGACAGAGAAGGAGAGAGGAGAGGGAGACGAGGAGGAGAGAGACAGACAAGGAGAGAGAGGAGAGGGAGACCAGGAGGAGGATGTCCAGTCACGCACGACCAGGCGCACGGAACCTGCGTCTCGCTCCACCAGCCCAGGGACAGAGTGGGGAGGGTGGCAGGGAGGGTGGCAGGGAGGGAGGGTGGGTGAGAGGGAGGGAGGGTGGGAGGGAGGGTGGCAGGGAGGGAGGTTTGGGAGGGAGGGAGAAGCGATTTTTCTTGCGCCGAAGACGGCACGGGGAGCGATAGAGCGCGACCCTAGAGGCTGGGGCGGCGAGTTGAGAAACGCGGGGTTTGAGCAACACAGGGGGCGCGGGGAGGAGGAGGAGCGGGGGGGGGGCTAAGAGAGACGAGGGGGGGGGGGCTACGCGATTGATTGAGGGAACGAATTAAAAGCGGCTAGAGACGTGGCCGCGAGCCGGCTGGCTCGGAGTTCGGACTCGCTGAAAACCTGGGTTCGAATCCGGGTTCCATTCGGTCAGTGATTAAGCCGGGACCTCAAGTGTAGCGAGTTTATGGCCTCAGCCCGGTCACCGATGACCGCACAAAAAACCCATCACGCTTAAATTTTGGTTCTGCACTTAATTTGGCTTCCGTCCAGCTTTGAGAATTAAAAAATATATATCGACTGTCATGCGTCGAACATTACTCTCGCACGGCAGAGCCCTCTGCTGCCCGTCTGTGTCGCCCCGGCTTTACGCGATGCTACGCGGGCACCCTCCAGGCCAAACCCTGCTGAGCGGCGCCGTGGCGAGATGTGAACTCCCTCGCCTGGTATACAGGAGGTCGTGGATTCGATGACGACCCTAACGCCTGCTGTATGTTTGGAGTTCGCGTGTTCTGCCTTGTGGTCGTGTGGATTTTTCTCCGGGTCCTCCGGGTTTTACCCCTGCACGTTTAGAATCAAAATGCGTTTCGAGCATTCGGCTGCTATACATTTACACGTGATAAGCCACTTTGTGGCGCTGTCATTTGTGGCCAGGTCGCTGCCGAAAAACATCGATACAGCCCAGTGAGCCTTACCTGGTAAATTAAATAGGATAGTATAGCAGCCTCGATGTGACAAGATCGGGCACACATAGGCTGATTTAGTCAGAGGCTTCGTAGATACACCACAGTCACTCATCACTCTTACCCGTCACTCATCACCCTGACCTGTCACTCATCACCCTGACCTGTCACTCATCACCCTGACCTGTCACTCATCACCCTGACCTGTCACTCATCACCCTGACCTGTCACTCATCACCCTGACCTACCACTCATCACCCTGACCTGTCGCTCATCACCCTGACCTGTCATTCATCACCCTGACCTACCACTCATCACCCTGACCTGTCACTCATCACCCTGACCTACCACTCATCACCCTGACCTGTCACTCATCACCCTGACCTGTCACTCATCATCCTGAGCCGTCACTCATCACCCTGACCCGTCACTCATCATCCTGACCCGTCACTCATCATCCTGACCCATCACTCATCACCCTGACTCGTCACTCATCACCCCCGCCCAACGACCACCCATCTATCACCCACCCAGCACCCACCCATCTCTCCATCCAACACCTGTCATCCACCTAACCACCCACCAATCACATATCAATCACCTACCCACCACCCAGCATCACCCTCCCTCTGTCTCATCCGACTGCAATTAGCGACCGCCATCCTGCCTTAATTGGCGCCGGAGGGGGGAAGGGTGGGAGGGGGTAGGGAGAGGAGGGTGGAGATGGATTTGGGGCCACGTTTTTGTGGGGACATTATGGATTTTCACCTTGAATTTATAAAATGACTTCTACAAAGGAACTTTAAACACATGACCCTCCTCATTTCAGTTAGCGCCGCATGAAGAGATGGCGGTGATGCGTGACTCTGCGTGACTCTACAGCTGGCTGAATGCCTCCCACCGCCGAGTCGCTCATGCTGAGTGTCTTCTTCTTAGAGGAACCTACTTGCTGTACTGCCACTTTGCAGCCCGAGCGAGCTAGCTTCTCGAGAGAGAGAGAGTTTGACTCGTTAGTTACATCGCTGATGATGATGACGATGGCGGTTCTGTTGCTGCTCGTGTTTCTGCTGCTGCTGCTGATGTTTCTGCTGCTGATGATGATGATGATTCTGCTGCTTCCGCTTCTGCTGCTGCTGATGATGTTTCTGCTGCTACTGCTGATGATGTTTATGTTTCTGCTGCTACTGCTGACGAGGATGATGGACAGCAATAGTTTGAATCATCTATGCGGATACACTACCCAGCACCGACTCTGCCCCTGCCTCCGAGTGAAAGTTACCAAAGGTTGTCAAATTAAAACGCGGTGGTGCATACGTGTGGGGCCACGCGAACCCAAACTCACGGACGCACATTGTTCGCCCTCCCTCTCTCTTCTCCTCTCTCCTCTCTCTCTCTCGCGCGCTCTCGATCCATCTCCCGACAAAGATCACTGTCAGCAATCTCGCTAATTATTCGAGCCTCCAATTAACAGTGACAGAGATTAATTGCCGGTTAACGCCGAGGTAATTGCGAGCGTTCACCCTCGACTGCGGGGGAAAATTACACCTGACAACCGCGTGAAAGTCACCACCTTGCCGGAGGGGGGAGACGCGGGCGAGGGCGAGACGCGTGGTCGTGAACTTGGAAGAGGGGAGGGGGTCTCACGATGAGGAGTGTTACATCACTCCAGATACGATGACATCGTCCTGCGGAGACATGTACACAAAGATTCACTCCCACCACGCGGGTAGCCTCAACAGACTGTTGGCGCAACTGCTGTAGGCGAGTGGCAGCGCCTATGAAGGCAGAGATGTTGTAGCACCAGCAACAACATCGGCTTCGGACATCAAAGTCTTGCAACTGTTACAGCCTCGCGTCACTATACAATACACTATACACTACACTATACACTACTATACACTATACTACTATACACTACACTATACACTACACTACTATACACTACACTATACACTACACTATACACTACTATACACTATACTACTATACACTACACTATACACTACACTACTATACACTACACTATACACTACACTATACACTACTATACACTACACTATACACTACACTACTATACACTACACTATACACTACTATACACTACACTATACACTACTATACACTATACTACTATACACTACACTATACACTATACTATACACTACTATACACTACACTATATACTACAATACACTACTATACACTAGACTATACATTACACTATACACTACAATACACTATACTTCTATACACTAGACTATTGTACACTACACTATCCACTAAAATACACTATACACTAAAATACACTATACTACTAATCACTAGACTACTGTACACTACACTGTACGCTAAATACACTAGGCTATTATACACTAGACTACTATACACTACACTATACACTACACTATAGACTACTATACACTATACTACTATACACTAGACTACTGTACACTACACTATACACTAAAATACACTATACACTAAAATACACTAGACTACTATACACTAGACTACTGTATACTACAATATACACTACACTATGCACTACACTATATACTACTATACACTACACTATACACTATGCACTACACTATACACTACACTATACACTACACTATACACTATACTACTATACACTACACTATACACTACACTCTACACTACACTATACACTACACTATACACTACACTATACACTATACTATATACTACTATACACTATACTACTATACACTAGACTACTGTACACTACACTATACACTACACTACTATACACTACACTATACACTACACTATACACTAGACTACTATACACTACACTACTATACACTACATTATACACTACACTATACACTACAATATACACTACACTATGCACTACACGATACACTACACTATGCACTTCACTATATACTACTATACACTACACTATACACTACACTATACACTACACTATACACTGCACTATGCACTACACTATACACTACACTATGCACTTCACTATATACTACTATACACTACACTATACACTACTATACACTACACTATACACTACACTATACACTACACTATACACTATACTACTATACACTGCACTATACACTACACTATACACTACACTATACACTACACTATACTACTATACACTACACTATACACTAGACTACCATACACTACACTATACACTACACTATACACTACACTATATACTATACTACTATACACTACACTATACACTACTATACACTACACTATACACTACACTATACACTACACTATACACTACACTACTATACACTACACTACTATACACTACACTACTATACACTACACTATACACTACACTATACACTACACTATACACTACACTATACACTACACTATACACTACACTACTATACACTACACTACTATACACTACACTATACACTACACTATACACTACACTATACACTACACTACTATACACTACACTATACACTACACTATACACTACACTACTATACACTACACTATACACTACACTATACACTACACTATACACTACACTACTATACACTACACTATACACTACACTATACACTACACTATACTACTATACACTACACTATACACTAGACTACCATACACTACACTATACACTACACTATACACTACACTATACTACTATACACTACACTATACACTACACTATACACTACACTATACACTACACTATACACTACACTATACACTACACTATACACTACACTATACACTACTATACACTACACTATACACTACACTATGCACTACACTATACACTACACTATACACTACACTATACACTACACTATACACTGCACTATGCACTACACTATACACTACACTGTACACTACACTATACACTACACTATACACTACACTATACACTACACTATACACTACACTACTATACACTACACTATACACTACACTATACACTACACTATACACTACACTATACACTACACTACTATACACTACACTATACACTACACTATACACTACACTATACACTACACTATATACTACTATACACTACACTATACACTACACTATACACTACACTACTATACACTACACTATACACTACACTATGCACTACACTATACACTACACTATACACTACACTATACACTACACTATACACTACACTATACACTACACTATACACTACACTATACACTACACTATACACTACACTATACACTACACTATACACTACACACTAGACTACCATACACTACACTATACACTACACTATACACTACACTATACTACTATACTACTATACACTACACTATACACTACACTATACACTACACTATACACTACTATACACTACACTATACACTACTATACACTACACTATACACTACACTATACACTACACTATACACTACACTATACACTACACTATACACTACACTATACACTACACTATACACTACACACTAGACTACCATACACTACACTATACACTACACTATACACTACACTATACTACTATACTACTATACACTACACTATACACTACACTATACACTACACTATACACTACTATACACTACACTACTATTCACTACACTATACACTACACTATACACTACACTATACACTACACTATACACTACACTATACACTACACTATACACTACACTACACTATACACTACACTATACACTACAACTACTATACACTACACTATACACTACAACTACTATACACTACACTATACACTACACTACTATACACTACACTATACACTACACTATACACTACACTATACACTACACTACTATACACTACACTATACACTACACTATACACTACACTATACACTACACTATACACTACACTATACACTACACTATACACTATACACTACACTATACACTACACACTAGACTACCATACACTACACTATACATTACACTATACACTACACTATACTACTATACTACTATACACTACACTATACACTACACTATACACTACACTATACACTACACTATACACTACACTATACACTACACTATACACTACACACTAGACTACCATACACTACACTATACACTACACACTACACTATACTACTATACTACTATACACTACACTATACACTACACTATACACTACACTATACACTACACTATACACTACTATACACTACACTACTATACACTACACTATACACTACACTATACACTACACTATACACTACACTACACTACTATACACTACACTATACACTACACTATACACTACACTATACACTACACTATACACTACACTATACACTACACTATACACTACACTACACTATACACTACACTATACACTACACTATACACTACACTATACACTACACTACTATACACTACACTATACACTACACTATACACTACACTATACACTACACTACTATACACTACACTACTATACACTACACTATACACTACACTATACACTACACTACACTACTATACACTACACTATACACTACACTATACACTACACTATACACTACACTATACACTACACTACACTATACACTACACTATACACTACACTATACACTACACTATACACTACACTATACACTACACTATACACTACACTATACACTACACTATACACTACACTATACACTACACTACTATACACTACACTATACACTACACTATACACTACACTACACTACTATACACTACACTATACACTACACTATACACTACACTATACACTACACTATACACTACACTATACACTATACACTACACTATACACTACACTATACACTACACTATACACTACACTATACACTACACTATACACTACACTATACTATACACTACACTATACACTACACTATACACTACACTATACACTACACTATACACTACACTATACACTACACTATACACTACACTACACTATACACTACACTATACACTACACTATACACTACACTATACACTACACTACACTATACACTACACTATACACTATACACTACACTATACACTACACTATACACTATACACTACACTATACACTACACTATACACTACACTATACACTACACTACACTATACACTACACTATACACTACACTATACACTACACTACTATACACTACACTATACACTACACTATACACTACACTATACACTACACTATACACTACACTACACTATACACTACACTATACACTACACTATACACTACACTATACACTACACTACACTATACACTACACTATACACTACACTATACACTACACTATATACCGTTACAGCCTCACGTCGGTTCTCAGCTTTGCACATCCGCAACATCGAAGCACTCCTCAGACGACGTCGAGAGGCCTCCTCGATCCGTCTGGGTCAGGGCCTTCGAGCAGCCCTGAGCTTGGCTGTGCGCCTCTGAGTTGTTAACTTCTCTGCAAAATCTGGCGCGTTATAAATGTCATCATTATTATTATAATAGCACCAGCAGCAGCAGCGACAGTCGTAGTGTCAGCAGCATTAGCCGTAATGATGGTGGTGGTGATGGTGGTGATGATGATGGTGGTGATGATGGTGGTGGTGGTGATGGTGGTGATGATGGTGGTGGTAGTGGTGATGATGGTGGTGATGGTGGTAGTGATAGTGGTGGTAGTGGTGATGATGGTGGTGGTCGTGGTGATGATGGTGGTGTTGGCGGTGGTGATGATGGTGATGATGATGGTGATGATGGTGGTGGTGATGATGGTGATGATGGTGGTGATGATGGTGATGATGGTGGTGCTGGCAGTGGTGATGATGGTGATGATGGTGGTGATGATGGTGGTGGTGGTGATGATGGTGGTGGTGGTGGTGATGGTGGTGATGATGGTGGTGGTAGTGGTGATGATGGTGGTGGTGATGGTGGTAGTGATGGTGGTGGTAGTGGTGATGATGGTGGTGGTCGTGGTGATGGTGGTGGTGATGATGGTGTAGATGGTGATGATGGTGGTGCTGGCGGTGGTGATGATGGTGATGATGGTGGTGATGATGGTGGTGGTGATGATGGTGGTGATGATGGTGGTGATGGTGGTGATGATGGTGATGACGGTGGTAGTGAAGATGGTGGTGGTGCACGCGTGCAGCTTTTTATCAATCCACTGCTGGATGAGGGCCTCCCCACACTGTACATGTCGTGGGAACGTATTTGACCATACTTCACCACGCTGGTCACTTTGAATTGGTGAGCGCTGGGAGCACATACGTTGGAGCATAGTGCAGTACAACATTGAATTTCGCTGCACTTCCGTCTGTCTCCCGTAGCCTATAGCACCTGTGACTACAATACCTCCCCGCCCTCCACCCCGTGTGTAGACGTAGCTAGATTATCCTGTAACCTTCATGAGAAAATCATCTAAATATAATTTGTTTTAAATAAATCATAATGAATCTACCCTGCCAAAACTTGTCAGGCTCCTCCTGTAAAATGAGTCATGAGACTCAGCGAAGCTTAATCGCATGAATCACATTCTCAAGAGCGTAACAATATAGTTGCCGTTGACTAATCGATGCATGATTTACCCACCCGTGTGGAGCGGTGGCGCAGTAGTTAGCGCACTGTGGCGTGAGACGCGGCGATCCCACTCGGACTTACGGCCGCCGTCAGTGGCGAGTGATGTCCGTAACCAGTCCCGGGCACCCCGAGCACCGACCCGCATTGGACCAGCGTGGTGAAGTATGCTCACTCAACCTCCCATGACCGACACGGCGCGGGGCGGCCTTCATCCAGCGGTGGATTGATCATGGCTGAAAAGTAATCGTGGAGGCACCCTCGCTAGCGGCACTGTTATTACTGCTGCCTCCCGCACCTCCCATTAGCACGGATGGCTACGTGCGTTGCCAAATAAATTCAACATACATGCAGAGTGAGCGCCCGGCTCTTCACTCCAACGACATACGGGGTCACCGCTCACCTATCTGTTGGCCACCCTGAGCCCGGAGTGGACTTTCCACGTTCTCACGACGGGAGCCAGTCCCTCCCTTAGAGTACACGGTGACGGCGTCACGCTCGACGCACCAACCAGCGCGGGTATCCAATGCAGCGTGCGCATCGCCCGTCTGTCATCGCACATGTCACGGCCTCTGCAATGGTGACATCTGGCAGAGCACACGACTGCTCGTCTAGGGGGGTAGGGGGGGGACTGGCTGTGGCCCTTGACGTCCCCCAACGCTTGAACATCGCGGTTGGACTTCAGCAATATTGACAAAGAACAGCAATGTGTGCAGCATCAACATCAGCAGCGTCAACAACACGGCTGAAAGAGCGACCCCCAGTGGCAGCTGTCCCTGCGCGGTGCAAGGAGACTAAAGCAGCCGGCCTGCAAGCGGACATTAGGCTGTCGGTAGGGAGAAGCGATGACTGCCGTCGTGTGGTCTAGCCTAGGGGCGTCCCAGGGGCAGCTGTCCCTGTGCATCAGTCTGTCAGTAGGGGGCGATCACTGCTGCCGTGTGTGCGTTTGCGTGCGATCCCAATGTGAGCACATTGCGGAGTGAACTTTTTGAACTTGGCAAATGTGAACCCTGACCCCGGCACGCGATGGCCTGCTCGTGCGAACGACGTCACGGGACCTTTAACGTCCGCTAAGAAAGCTGCGGGAGGGTTATTGTAAGTCGTTAAACTTGTACGTGTGTTGAACTTCTGTCGCACCGTGCGTGCGAACCGTGCTAATCGGAGGTGCGACGTAGCCAATCGCGCTATGATCAAGACCACACTGCAGCGATAACCAGGGTGGCCGCTGGTTTCGAACCACAAACTGGTGCAACGGCAAACGACGGCGATGGAGCTCCCGCCAGGCCGCGTCACCCACGTTTGTACTCATGGGGCAGCCACGAACAGCCTTTGCCACTCCGCTCATGGGTGAAAGACTTAAGGCTGACAGTCGCTCGACTAAACTTTACCACGTTGGTCATTGCAGGTTGATCAAAGGCTGAGATGTAGGGGGGGGAAGGTGGGGTAGGGGGCGGGCGGATTAGGTCCAGTTCAGAGTTCACTCGCCACCACTGGACATCTGTGAAAAAGAGCTTTATAGCTCATCGGATTCCTCCAGTTATAAATATTTTGTTGTTAGCCGTGGTCGGGAATCGAGCGAGGGGAAGGCGGAATTGGGGTAGAGTGCAGTGCCATAACCATTGTGCCACTTCTCTCACTACCGCGAGCCGTAGTGTGGGTAGTGTGGTTGATGTGGTTGTGGTGGTTAATGTGGTTGATGTGGCTGATGTGGTTGATGTGGTTGATGTGGCTGATGTGGTTGTGGTTGATGTGGCTGATGTGGTTGATGTGGCTGATGTGGCTGATGTGGTTGTGGTTGATGTGGCTGATGTGGTTGATGTGGCTGATGTGGTTGATGTGGTTGATGTGGTTGATGTAGTTGTGGTTGATGTGGTTGATGTGGCTGATGTGGTTGATGTGGCTGATGTGGCTGATGTGGTTGTGGTTGATGTAGCTGATGTGGTTGATGTGGTTGTTGTGACGCCACTAGCCACTGCACCTTTCTGCGCTCCACCTCGATCCCCGTGAAACTTTTTTGCGCAATAATTTTTTTTGAATAGGTATTAAATAATTAATTATTCAATTAATGACTTATTTCGCCACCCGCAATTAAGGCGCGCGACCTTCAGGTTGGGTGCTCGCGTGCGCGCGCGCGAGAAAGGCGCGCGGCGGCCGCGTCATTGATGCCCCCGCCTCGTGCCGCGATCAAAGTTGCTGCAACAGGGACTTTGTACGGCCGCTAATTACCCAGCCTAATTGAGCGCGGCCATCGCTCGCCACGCAGTGAGCCCCCCCCGATTCCCCCCCAACCCCCCCCCCCCGCGGACTCGATCCCCACGACCACTCAGTACCCCCCCCCCTCCCCCCACGACACGGGACCCGATCCACTCTGCGGTCCCTACCCTTCCCACCTCCCACGTGTGACTCCACCCCCACCGCCGCTCCTTTGAGGACCCCCTCCACCCCCAGCACCCCGCCCCTCGCCCACCCCCCAACCCCCACCCCCTGGTCGCGAGTCGCGTCGGAGTTGCCCGCGTCACGTGGTTTGTCTAATTCGCCCGTTTGGCTTCGACGCAGAAAATGTTTGGTTTCTAATTCGTCAGAGAGGGCGGTTTAATGTGAGAGCTCATAAAGGCAGGAGAGCGGGAGGGAGAGCGGGTGGGAGAGGGTGGGAGAAACTGAGCGGGGGGAGAGGGAGACGGCTACTGTGAGGGATGACCAAGAGAGGGAGAAAGAGAGAGAGAGGGAGAGAGTGGAAGAGAAGGGGGGTGAAGCAGGGAGAAGAGGAGAGAGAGTGAGAAGGAGGGGGGGGGGGGGCTGAGAGAGATGAGCAGTGAGCAAGAGATGAGAGAGATTGGGGAGTGAGCAGGGAGTGTATAGGAGAGGGTGAGACGTGTTGGGGGGAGGGGGGTTGGTGGATGGAGGAAAAAGTGGAAAGGAGTTGTGAAGGATGGAGGGAGGCATGAGCAGGAGGAAGAGGAGAGGGGGGTGAGTTGGGGGTGGTGGGTGTAGTGGGGAGTAGAGAAGAGGCGAGCGATGAGAGAGAGAGAGAGGATGGAGCGAGGAGGGAGAGCGGGGAGATGTATGGGAGAGGGTGGTGGGATTTTATTCTCGCTCGGGAGCCCGCGCCGAGCGTCTGAATTTGAGCGAAATGAGAGCCTCGAGCAGTCCCCGCTCTGCCGAGCGGTCCACGTGGAGAGAGAAGAGGAGCGGGGGGGAGGGCGATGGGGGGGGGGGCGAGGGCGGAGTTCTGGTGGGGGATCCACAATTTGTGCAACTTTCGCGGAGTGAGTCGGTGGGCGGGCACTGGAGGAGTGAGTCGGTGGGTGGGCACTGGAGGAGTGAGTCGGTGGGTGAGCACTGGAGGAGTGAGTCGGTGGGTGAGCACTGGAGGAGTGAGTCGGTGGGTGAGCACTGGAGGAGTGAGTCGGTGGGTGAGCACTGGAGGAGTGAGTCGTGGATGGGCACTGGAGGAGTGAGTCGTGGATGGGCACTGGAGGAGTGAGTCGGTGGGTGAGCACTGGAGGAGTGAGTCGTGGATGAGCACTGGAGGAGTGAGTCGGTGGGTGAGCACTGGAGGAGTGAGTCGGTGGGCGGGCACTGGAGGAGTGAGTCGTGGATGAGCACTGGAGGAGTGAGTCGGTGGGTGAGCACTGGAGGAGTGAGTCGGTGGGTGAGCACTGGAGGGAGTGAGTCGTGGATGGGCACTGGAGGAGTGAGTCGTGGATGGGCACTGGAGGAGTGAGTCGGTGGGTGAGCACTGGAGGAGTGAGTCGTGGATGAGCACTGGAGGAGTGAGTCGGTGGGTGAGCACTGGAGGAGTGAGTCGGTGGGTGAGCACTGGAGGAGTGAGTCGTGGATGGGCACTGGAGGAGTGAGTCGTGGATGGGCACTGGAGGAGTGAGTCGGTGGGTGAGCACTGGAGGAGTGAGTCGTGGATGGGCACTGGAGGAGTGAGTCGGTGGGTGAGCACTGGAGGAGTGAGTCGGTGGGTGAGCACTGGAGGAGTGAGTCGGTGGGTGAGCACTGGAGGAGTGAGTCGTGGATGGGCACTGGAGGAGTGAGTCGGTGGGTGGGCACTGGAGGAGTGAGTCGGTGGGTGAGCACTGGAGGAGTGAGTCGTGGATGAAGGCGCGCAGCGAGTTGGGAGGGGAGATGGCGGGAGAGATGGAGACAGCGAGAAGAGTTTGTGGATAAAGCGGAGATTGACGGCTGGAGAGGCACACAGAGACGAGGGGAGATGGAAGGAGACGGAGTCGGCGGCAGGATTGCGGGAGAGATGGAGGGAAGAATCGAGGGGGTGGGGGAGATGGATGGAGACGAAGCAGCGGGGGGAGGGACGAGGAGAGCGCCGTGGAGAGGGGGGGGGGGGGAGCGGCGCGCGGCGCTTCACGCAGCGCGTTTACGACTGTGCAGTCGCGCTCGCTAATAAAATTACTCGCGTTGCGCTCCGAGCCCCTTCCCCCCAACTCAACACCGCCCCCCTCACCTCCATCACCTCCACCACAGACCCTCACCTCCCCCCCCCCCCCTCTCGTAAAATCCCATAAGGTGGGAGCAACCATAAAGCAGCGCCACACGCACGGTTGCCGTGCGCTGGGCGCCCAAGTGCCGCAGCTGTCGATGTTAGCGAGCACCTATTAAGGCCGCCACGTCACAGGACGGGGGAGGCGGGGGTCAGATGGAGGTGGCCGAGTTTGTGGAGGAGCAGGAGGGGGGAGGTGCTGCTAAACACCCGCTAAGTTCACGCAGCGCAGGAGCGCAGGTGTTACGTGCAATACGGGTTCGATATCGGAGTTATCGTCGGCTCACTGATGTTGGCCGTGAGCGCGAATCGAACTCGGGCGGCCGAGGTTCGTAGCGCGGTGCCCTAACCACTGCGCCACCGCTCGGCACACGCGCACAGCCAGGGACCCCCCCCCCCCCCCCCGCCTGAGTCTCCCTCACTCCCCCCCTCTCTCTGTCTCTCTCCCTCTGCGTGTGTCTCTCTGTGGGTGTCTCTCTCTCTGTCTGTCTCCGTCTCGCTCCATGTCTCTGTCTGTCTCTGTGCGTGTGTCCTTCTCATCTCAGTCTCTATCTCTGTATCTCTCTCCTCCTTGCTCTGTCTCTCTCTCTGCCTGCCTTTCTCACAGTGCGTGCTCTCTCTCTCTCCTTTCCTCTCTCTCTCTCTCTCCCCGTTCTCTCGCTCTCTCTCTCATAATATCGCGTTGGAAATGTGAATTATCCCGCAGATCACGCGTGCCGCACGCCTGCACTCACGATGCCGTTACACGGCACCGCGGGGGGGGGAGGGAGTGGGGGAGCGCCGTGGGGGACCTGGGTCATGCGAACCACCCCCACCCACCAGCCCCCACCCACCACCCACCCACCACCCCCCCACTACCACCCCCTCTCCCTCCCCTCCAATCACACAAAGACACCGATCCCCCGTTTCGCCTTTTACAGACGGTTGGAGCAAGACAAACAAACACAAACATAGACACATAGACACACAGACACACACATAGACACATATACACATATACACACAGACACACACATAGACACATATACACACAGACACACACATAGACACATATACACATAGACACACACATAGACACATATACACAGAGACACACACATAGACACACCGACACACACACACAGACACATATACACACAGACACACACATAAACACACCAACACACAGACACATATACACACAGACACACACATAGACACATTGATACATAGTCACAGACATACACATAGACAACAACAACAACCGCCATTCGCCACTAAGTGGCGGTGACGTCACCACGACGCTTGTGCCAGGCCATGTGCACCTTGAGGCCACGTGAAGTGTCGAACGCCCGCTGGCAGGAGGTCACGGGGCAGACCCAAGTGTCACGGGTCGACTGACTAAGATGGCTGAGATGACTGGCTGATGCACCATCTGTGCCCCCTACTGTGCCAATCTGCTGTGCTTTAGCCACCCGGCGCTCCGCTCGTTGTTGTGAGCGTCGCTCCTCCGCCCTCCGTTGTTGTTGGAGGGCGACTGCCTCCAACTGCCCAGTAGCGTCCTTCACGAGCCTCCTCCACAGAGGCCGATCTTGACACCGCTGGTACCAGTCATCGGCAAGTCCACTCAGCTCCACGTCCTCCTGTACCACATCACTCCATCTCTTCCCTAGCCCGTGCCGCGCCCGTTAAGCCCCCTCGATCCGGCCGAACAAAAGCTGTTTCGGCATGCGGTGGCTCGGCATGCGGGCTACATGACCCAGCCAACGCAGCCTTGCCTGCCGGAGGAGCTCACCGATGGGACCTTGCCCAGATCGTTCTGGGCAAGGTCCCAACACACACATATACACATATACACACAAACACACACATAGACACATAGACACACAGACACACACATAGACACACCAACATACACACACATATACATACAGACACACACATAGACACATCGATACATAGACACATAGACACACAGACACACAGATAGACACACTAACACACACACAGGCACATATACACACAGACACACACATAGACACATAGACACACAGACACACACATAGACACATACACAGACACATATACACACAGACACACACATAGACACATCGATACATAGACACACAGACACACACATAGACACATCGATACATAGACACATAGACAAAGATCCCCCATGTATATTCTTAGTTTTTTCGGTAAAGTCACGTTGAAGAGAAACAACAAAATAACAAAATATATATAAAACAATAAAAAAATTCTCACGACGTTTCGACCATAACTCAAACGGTCATCATCAGGTGTGTGATGATGACCGTTTGAGTTATGGTCGAAACGTCGTGAGAATTTTTTATTGTTTTATATATATTTTGTTATTTTGTTGTTTCTCTTCAACGTGACTTTACCGAAAAAACTAAGAATATGAATTACTGCAGTCACGAAAGCTTTAAATCAAAAATCCCCCATGTAGTTTTAACAGACTTTTAAGGAAAGTGCTGTAAGCGAGCACCTTTGAAGGCCGGCACGGCACACGATTGGGTTGGTGTGTCCAGAGGACCACGCCTGGCCACCTTTGTCTCCCCAGTGCTGATGTTTTACACACAACACCAGGTCATCTTTTTAAGGCTGAGTCGACCTAGAGAGACGCCCAGGACCGGTTCAGAGCGGGATTCTAACTCGGGTCGGCGGTTTCGTAGCGCAATCACATCGCGACACTAGACGGAGATTCATTCATCATCGTCATCGGACAAGCTGCTTTGCTGTTGTGCTCAGTTTGTTGTCCTCCCCCCGCACCGCCGATTGTCACGGTCGGCTACGTACGGTGCGAAAGAAGTTCAACATACACGCAAGTACATGAATCGTGATCTATCCACTGCTGGCGGAAGGCCTCCCCAAGCCGTCGCCATCTCTCACGTTCTGGCGATGCGGCGATCCGTCTCGATTCCTGCCGGGTGCGTTCGCTTCATCCTTTGGCTCCCACTCCGTCGTTAGTCTCGACCGCTGCGGGACACGGTCCCTCCTCCTCATTCTCCTCCTCCTTCCTCAGCCCCCTCCTCCTCCCCCTCCCCCTCTCCTCCCCCTCCTCCTCCCTCCTCCTCCTCCCCCCTCCTCCCCCTCCTCCTCCTCCTCCCTCCTCCTCCTCCTCTCCCTCCTACTCCTCCCTCCTCCTCCCCCCTCCTCCTCCTCCCTCCCTCCCCTCCTCCCCCCCCTCCCCCTCCTCCCCTCTCCTCCTCCCTCCCCTCCTCCCTCCCCACTTCCTCCTACCCCCTCCTCCTCCTCCTTCTCCCTACTCCCCCCTCCTCCTCGCCCTCCCTCCTCCCTCCCCTCTGCCCCCACCTCCCTCCTCCTCGTCTCCGCGGCGTGATCTGGCCCTGCACAGTGACTCCTCCTGTCCCCGCTGCTTCCCCATCGCTCTCTAGATCTACGGAATCGGCCACCGAGAGAGATGCAGCGACACAATCAGCATCGTGAGAATGGATGACGACTTGGCGGGGATGAGGTTGGGGAGGGGGGGGGGTTCATCTAGCAGTGGATTGACCATGGGCTTACGATGATGCAGTGGACACAGCAAAGGCACCCTGCCATAAACACGCGACACGCACACTGGAGAGGCGGACATTGCCTTAGCTCGATGGAAGGACAGCAAGGCAATAAAGGCCTCTGTGACTCAAGCCGAGAGACTCCTCGCCAAGCAGGGACTCGAGTCCCGGGGCAAGGAGAGGGCAAGACTGAGATCTTTCCGCAAACAAATTACACGGCGGGAGGCCACGGAGGCAAGGAGCAAGCAATGCGCGTGTACATCGGATCCCTGAACGTGAACGGGTGCAGGGAGGCAGTGCGGAGGTTTTTCGCAATGTCTCTTGCCAGGAAGCACGCTGCCTCTGTCTTCAACATTCAGGAGACGCATCTCACGGTCGAGGACGAGGATGACTGGAGGAAGGAGTGGGGAGGGGACTCCTTCTACAGCCACCTTGACAACACCTCCTGTGGAGTCGCGACCCTGTTCGCTAAAGGGTTTCATCCCGAGCTCATCACCCACACCGAAGTGGTGAAGGGAAGGCTGCTCGCGGTAACGGTCAGGGTGGGCGATGTCACCACCCACCTACTGAACGTGTACGCGCCGGTGAGCAACAAGGAGAAGATCCCGTTTCTGTATCTCCTGAGGAGGCACCTGGCTGGGATCCCGGACGACGAGTACGTGATTGTGGGTGGCGACCACAACTGCACACCCCGCGCCCTGGATCGTTTGGAGACGCAGCCAGGGGGAGTTGGGCAGCAGAGGACGCCGCCTAGGTGGATGTGTGGCGCAGACATCACCCGGGCCCACGCCAGTTCACGTACACGAGGACGAGGCGCGACGGCTTGGTGACGCAGTCCAGGCTCGACAGATTTTACATCTCTAGGAGCTTTGTGACGTGCGCCATAACGTCTGGCATCAAGGTGGCACCCTTCACGGACCACAACCTCATCGTGCTCCGTGTCAGGCTGGAGAGGGCCCGTGAGGGCGCGTCCCACTGGCATTTTAACAACTCGCTGCTGGAGGATGGCGCCTTCATAGAAATGTTCGAGGACTTCTGGGAAGACTGGCGAAAAACCAAAACGAAGTTCGACTCTCTGGCCCAGTGGTGGGATGTGGGCAAAGTGCACACCAGGCTGCTGTGCCAACAATACACCTGGGGGAGCACCAGACTGAAGAACGCAGACATCACCGACATGGAAGTCCGAGTCCTCGATTTGGAGGGTCGCCTCGCCGAGGACAACGACCCTGCTCTTCTCCGAGAATACGAGGAGAAGAGGGAGCATCTCAAAGGGCTACAGGAGGAGCAGACAAGGGGGGCGTTTGTGCGATCCTGGGTAAAGCTCATCACGGACCTCGACACGTGATCCCCGCTTTTCTACTCCCTCGGGAGGCAGAACGGGAGGCGCAAATCCATGGAGTGCCTCTTTGATGGTGACGGTGTACTGGCGCACGAACTCCAGCAGAAGTCGACCATCATCAGAAACTTCTACGGCAGCCTGTTCTCTCCTGAAGAGACATCGGGAGTGGCCCAGGCGGAGGTATGGAGCGGTCTACCCACCCTGGGAGAAGACGGGAAAGAGCTGCTAGAGGAAAACTTTCACCAGGAATGACCTTGACGCAGCTGTAAGAGGACTGGCTACAAATAAATCCCCAGGGTTAGACGGGCTAACAGGGGAGTTTTACGCTCGCTTTTTGGCCATCTCTACGGGAGGACTACAGAGAGGTGCTGGAGGAAGCCTCAGTCACTGGGGTGATGCCTCAGTCTTGGAGGAGGGCGGTGCTCACTCTGCTTCCCAAGAACGGAGACCTGAGGCACCTACAAAACTGGCGTCCGGTGTCCCTCCTAAACACCGACTACAAAATATTGACGAAGGCTCTCTCCCTGCGACTGAAAGAGGTGATTGCACAAGTCGTAAACAGGGATCAGTTCTACACCATTCCCGGACAAACCATCCACGACGGCATCTTCCTGGTCAGGGACCTCATTGCGGTGTCCCAGAGGTTGGACATCCCAATCGCGTTTCTGACTCTTGACCAGGAAAAAGCTTTTGACAGAGTGGACTACAAATTACCGCTGGGAACTCTCAAGACCTTTGGTTTTTGGGATGGCTTTGTCCGAACGATCCGCCTACTCTACATCAAGGCGGAGTGCATGATCAAGATCAACGGTGCCCTCACTGCCCCGGTCAAATTCGAGCGAGGAGTGAGACAGGGATGCCCATTGTCGGACCAACTTCATGCCCTGGCTTTAGAGCCTTTCCTGAGTCTCAAAAGGCGGAGACTCAGTGACCTGGTGCTCAGGGAACCAAGCATCAAGTTGGTCCTGACGGCATACGCTGACGACTTCCTCCTCATCCTGTGCTCCATGGATGATGTCGCCCTGCTGCACGAGTGCCAGGAGGTCTTTTCGAAGGCCTCCTCATCAAAAATGAATTGTCAAAAATGCAGCGGGCCGCTGGTTGGAGCGTGGGACATGACCCAGTATCCCGAGAAGGCAAAAGCCATCAATTGGAGCACAACATCGCTGCACCACCTGGGGGTGTTCCTTGGACCAGAGGAAGAACCACCGCAGAGGAACTGGGTTGAGCTGGAGGAGAAGGTGAAGGAGCGGCTGGGCACCTGGAGTCGCCTGTGCAAGTTCCTCATCTTCAAGACAAAGACGTTGATGGTGAACCAGCTGGTGACGTCCATGCTGTGGCACCGACTCTTCTCCCTGGACCCCCCCATGAGCCTCGTCAACGCGCTGCAGAAGCGAGTCCTCGACTTCTTCTGGTGGGGCGGAGGACAACGGGTCGCGGCTGGGGTCCTGGCCCTGCCACTGGACGAGGGCGGTCACGGGCTGGTGTGCGTGCGGTGTCAGCTGGCCACCTTCCGACTGCAGGCCGCGCAAAAGTTCCTGCATACTGCACCTGCACCGGCCTGGAGCGTCACGGCCTCCTTCCTCCTGAAACAGCTGGGGGATCTGCAGTGCTCCAAACAACTATTCTACATGGACCTACTGGGCCTCCCACTGGGACAGCTGCCACCTTTCTACAGGAGCGTGATGCAGACATGGAGCTCCCTCGCCGTCAGGAGGCTGAACCAGCCGCGATCGGCCGAGGATCTGGTCTTCAAACCGATCCTCGGGAACCCGCAGACAAAGCTGCCATTCACTACCGCCACCCCAGGCATGGAGAGGCGCCTCGCCAACGCGCGGCTCACCAGGATGGGAGATCTGGTGGAGCCTGAAATACGGGGCCGATGGCTCGGACCAGCAGACATGGCCGCAAAGACAGGGCTGCAGTCGCTCCGGGTGGCTGCCCAGATCCTGGCTGAAGCCAAGGGGGCCTTCTCAGCGGCAGCGGGGAGAACGCCCCCCATTGGCGTTGGGGATGACGAGGCCCCTCTCGGTCCCCCTCCACCGGACATCTCAGTCGTGCCACTGCATCGCCAATGCCGACAAACGAAGGCGGATCACAACCTGTGCCAGCTGGAAGACCTGCCGGAGGTGGCCTTCGCAAATGTAAAGAGGAAGGTGCTCTACTCCTACATGGTCCGGTTCCACCAACAGGACACCCTGAGGAGCCACAAGGACCATGCCTGGAGGAAAGCCCCTGCCCTGCGTCTCTCCGGAGAGGCCTCGCTGGAGGCAACTCTACTCCAGCCCGACGTACAACCGCATCGGCGACCTCAGCTGGAGCATCGCCCACGGCACCATCACCACCAACGCCTCCCTGGCGCGCTTCACCGACACGTCCCCGGAGTGCCGGTTCTGCGGTAAAGTGGAGACGGTGGCGCACCAATACGTGGAGTGCAAGAGCCTGGACTCGCTGTTCATGGTCCTGAGAAACATCCTCCTAAGGTTCAGCCTCCACTTCTCCCCGACGGTCCTCATCTTTGGATACCCGAAGGGCAAAGGACCCCAACATCTTCAGGGGCCGGTCAACGTGCTCTTCGGCTACGCCAAGCTCGCCATATACAGGGCGAGGAAGATGGCCGTGGAGGGGAAACGTCCGGCCAGCAGCCTGGGCATCTCCCGCGCTCTGGTCGGAGCCAGGGTGTGGGCTGGAGTTCCGCCATGCACGGCTGACCCACGCCGTGCCGGCCTTCAAGGAGCAGTGGGCGCTGGAGGAGGCCGTGTGCTCGGTGGCAGATGACGGAGAGCTCTGCATGCAGATCTAAGCTACCCGTCGGAGGCCGTAGGACTTCGAGGAGGGCTGGGTGCAGATGCAGCACTTGTCGTAGTAAAAATGTTTCTACAGAAAAAAACAGGGGGAAGATAGACATAGAGTAGGGAGAGATGGGGTAGAGAGAGAGTGGGGGTAGAGAGAGGGAGTAGAGAGAGAGAGGGAAGGGGCAAGAAGAAGGAGCAGAGCTTGAAATCTTTCGTAAAAACTTTCATTTAAACGGGGGGGGGGGGGGCACATCAAGCAAAGCAATGAAAAAAAGAAATGATGATCGAAGCAAAGTGCCGACTACACCGAGCATCTTCTTGTTTCATCTGATCGTATAAAACAAAGAGAGAGGAGGGAGAGTTGATGATAGAGAGGAGAGAAAGAAGAGGGAAGATGGGGGTGGGGGGAGATGAGAGGAGAGGAGAGAGCGAGGATGGGAGCGCGGGGGGAGACAGAATGAGAGAGAGGAGAGAGAGATGGTAGAGGGAAGAGAAGGGGATGGGGGTGCGATGATGAAAGAGATGAGAGAGATGGGAGAGCGAGGGGAGATGGGAAAAGAGTAACAGCGGGTAAGAGAGGTGATGGAGGGGGGCTTTGAAGAGAGGGGAGGAGAGAGGAGATGAGAGAGGCGGGATAGCGAGCGAGAGAGAGGCACGGGAATGCGTAACTCATGCGTGCAGGGCAACATCTGTCCCCAAGCAACATCTCCACACGGGCGACTGCGACAAATATCGCATCCACCCGGACACGCGTCCACCCACCCTGTACACACGCGTGCGTGTGAGAGTGTGAGAGTGTGTGAGTGAGAGTGTGCGTGTGAGAGTGTACGTGTGAGACTGTGAGAGTGTGTGCGTGTGAGAGTGTGAGAGTGTGCGTGTGAGAGTGTACGTGTGAGACTGTGAGAGTGTGTGCGTGTGAGAGTGTGAGTGTGAGAGTGTGCGTGTGAGAGTGTGCGTGTGAGAGTGTGCGTGTGGGAGTGTGCGTGTGGGAGTGTGCGTGTGAGAGTGTGTGCGTGTGAGAGTGTGCGTGTGAGAGTGTGTGCGTGTGAGAGTGTGTGCGTGTGAGAGTGTGCGTGTGAGAGTGTGCGTGTGAGAGTGTGCGTGTGAGAGTGTGTGCGTGTGAGAGTGTGCGTGTGATAGTGTGTGCGTGTGAGAGTGTGTGCGTGTGAGAGTGTGCGTGTGAGAGTGTGCGTGTGAGAGTGTGTGCGTGTGGGGAGCGGTGGTGGAGCAGTTTGCTCTACGCTGCGCTACGAACCCGGCGAGCCTAGTTCGATCCCGGCTCACGGCCACAAAAACCAGTGGCGATAATCCGAACCGGTCCTGGTCCTCCCCTAGGTCGACTCAGCCTCAAATTAGTACCAGGTACTGTGTGTAAACATCGCCACTGGGGAGACAAAGGCGGTCAGGCGTGGCGCTGGCCACCCACCACCTCGTGTACCGTTCCGGCCTTCATAGGTGCTCGTTAACAGCACTTGCCCCTACATTCTGTTGAGGCTATGTGACGTCACCACAGGGCTTGTGCCAGGCAAGGTGCAATTAGAGGCCATCGCGTGCAGCGTCAAAGGTTCGCCGAGAAGAGGTCACGGGACAGGCCCAGGTGCCACGGGTTGACTGACTGAGATGGCCGGCAGATGCGCCACCAGCTGTGCTTGCCACCGTTGCTGGAGGGCGACTGCCTCCAGCTGCCCAGCGGCAGCGGTGGCAGCGGCAGCGGCGTCCTTCACGAGCCTCCTCGTCCACAGAGGCCGATCTCGACACCGCTGGTACCGGTCACAGGCAATGAAGACAAAGATCCCCCGTATAGCCCTAACCGACTGTAGGGGCAAGTGCTGTTAGCGAGGAGCACCTATGAAGGACGGAACAGTACACGAAGGGGTGGGTAGCCAGTACCACGCCCGGCCGCCTTTGTCTTCCTCGTGGCGATGCCTACACATCGCAGCAGGTATTCATTTGAGGCCGAGTTGACCTAGGGGGCGGCCAGGACCGGATCAGACAATCGTCACCAGCGTTGGTGACCGTGAGCGGCAATCGAACTCGGCTTGCCGGCCTCGTGGCGCGGTGCCGCGCTAATCGCTGCGCCACCGCTCCCCGGTGCGGCATCTCTCACCCTCGCTCGCACGGAGGTCTCCCGGGACATGCAGCACGCGGCGGAGCTAAAGACTCAGAACATAACTCTGTCTGGCCCCCACCCCCCACTCCCCACCGCCCCCCCCATCACCCACTCCCCCCCCCCACCAATAGCCCCCCAACTTCTCAAGCCCCCCCGCACATAAACGCGCCGTGACCTTATTTGAGGCTGCGGGACTCTGTGATCCGTAGCTAATCCCACTCGCGGGTTCACTCCCCTGGGTTTGACAGTCGGGGGGGGGGGGGTTGGGGGAGTTTGGGGGGGTTGAAGTGTTCTAGCGGGGGGGGCTTAAGGGGGTGCGGCAGGGTAAAGGGGGGGGTCCCCAATCATGACCCCAGGTGCGGCAATGATTTTTTTTGGATTCAAATAAATTCGACAACAACGAGGAGAAGAAGATTCCCAACCCGCGCTTTGATTCTGCGATTTTGACGCGGTTAGTCACGTGGTCAGCGTGTCCGTGGTGCTGTTGTTGTTTTGTGTTGTTGTTTGTGTTGTTGTGTGTACGTTATGTACATGAAGTATACGCGGTTGATTTTGTTTTCATGTCCGTGTGCGTTTGTGTTGGCCTTCATTGGTGATCGCTCACAGCACTTGCCCCAAACGCCTGCGTAGGCTATTCGGGGGATATTTGTCTGTGTCTCTTTGTTTTTGGTTTGTAAATCGTGGGGAGCGGTGGCGCGGTGCTTAGCACACTGCACTACGGAATCCGGGCACCTGAGTTAGATTCGCTGCCACGGCTAACATCAGTGGCGAATTAAAATAGGGAGGTAGAGTTTACAGTTTTTGTGTTTTGTTGATGAAACCCGATTCAAGAGCTTCTTAGCTCACTTGGCAATTCTAAATAAACTCTTCGAGAGGAGAGGGGCAGTAGGAGGAGGGAGGTAAGGGAGGGGAGGTAAGGGGGGGAGGAAATGTAAAGTCGTGTCGGAGGGAGGGATGGAGGTCGTGAGTGGAAGTGAGAGGGGAAGTGGAGGAGGAGGTGGGAGGGAGTTATTGATGAGAGCGAGGGAGAGAGTGGAGATGTGAGGTGTATTAGGAAGGGGGGGGGGGGCAGGCGGAGGCAGCGGGAGGTCGTAGTGGGGGGGGGGGGCGAGGTGGGGGGGCGAGGTGGAGGGGCGAGGTGGGGGGGATGGAGCCACCTGTTCACGCCACACGCCGCGCGTGCAGCAGCAGCTGCGCCCCCCTGCGCGCCCCGCCCCATCACCGCCATCCCCTCCGCCTGCTCCTCCTCCCTCCATCACCTTTCATACCCTCCACCACCACCACCACCTCATTCTCCTCCGCTACCTGCTCCTCCTCTCTCCACTATTTCCCACCTAAGCACTCATCCGTTAACCTTCCACCACCACCACCACCACCCACTCACCCCTCACCTATCTCTTTCACCGAGACACTCACCCACTCACTTCCACTCAGCTCCCACCATCACCACCTGCCTCCACTGTCTCCCACCCAGAAACTTACCCACTGTCAAATACCACCACCACCCACTAGCGTCACCTCCACCCACTAGCGTCACCTCCACCCACTACCATCTATTCAAACACCACACACAACCACAACCACTGTCTTCCTCCCGGAACCCACTTCGCTGTCACCACCTCCTTCATCACCACGACCACCACTCACTCACCTCACCCTCACTCACCTCCCACTCATTCACCCATTAGCTCACTCACTCACCTCCCACTCACTCACCCACTAGCTCACCCACTCACCTCCCACTCAAACACCCACTAGCTCACTCACTCACCTCCACTCACTCACCTCCCACTCACCCACTAGCTCACTCACTCACCTCCCACTCACTCACCTCCCACTCACCCACTAGCTCACTCACTTACCTCCACTCACTCACCTCCCACTCACCCACTAGCTCACTCACTTACCTCCCACTCACCCACTTGCTCACTCACTCACCTCCCACTTACTCACCTCCCACTCACCCTCTTGCTCACTCACCCACCTCCCACTCACTAGCTCACTCACTCACCTCCCACTCACTCACCCATAGCTCACTCACCCCTCACTCACCCACTAGCTCACTCACTCACCCACTAGCTCACTCACTCACCTCCCACTCACTCACCCATAGCTCACTCACTCACCTCCCACTCAAACACCCACTAGCTCACTCACTCACCTCCACTCACTCACCTCCCACTCACCCACTAGCTCACTCACTCACCTCCCACTCACCCACTTGCTTACTCACTCACCTCCCACTCACTAGCTCACTCACTCACCTCCCACTCACTCACCCATAGCTCACTCACCCCTCACTCACCCACTAGCTCACTCACTCACCCACTAGCTCACTCACTCACCTCCCACTCACTCACCCATAGCTCACTCACTCACCTCCCACTCAAACACCCACTAGCTCACTCACTCACCTCCACTCACTCACCTCCCACTCACCCACTAGCTCACTCACTCACCTCCCACTCACCCACTTGCTTACTCACTCACCTCCCACTCACTAGCTCACTCACTCACCTCCCACTCACTCACTCACTCACCCATAGCTCACTCACTCACCTCTCACTCACCCACTAGCTCACTCACTCACCCACTAGCTCACTCACTCACCTCCCACTCACTCGCTCACCCACGAGCTCACTCACTCACCTCTCCCTCAACCACTCACTCACTCACCCACGAGCTCACTCACTCATCTCTCACTCACCCACTAGCTCACTCACTCACCTCCCACTCACTCACCCACGAGCTTACTCATCTCGCACTCACCCACTAGCTCACTCACTCACTCACCTCTCACTCACTCACCTCCCACTCCCTCACTCAGCCACTAGCTCATTCACTCACCTCCCACTCACTCACCCACGAGCTCACTCATCTTGCACTCACCCACTAGCTCACTCACTCACCTCCCACTCACTCACCCACTAGCTCATTCACTCACCTCCCATTCAGACAAAACCACCACCACGTGCTATCCGATGATGATGATAATGATAATAATAATAATGACAAACGGGAACATCAATACTTTCATTTTTTTAGGAAAGCCTCGCTGAGTCTCGACCCCAACAAATATTTCATCATCAACTTCAGCCGAGACTCATCAGAGACACCGCCTTCTCTCTCTGACATCGCAAACATCACATGGCCAGTCTCCCTGCCCTTCCACCGAGACCTCCCTCGCCACGCCATCCTCCCTCCTCCTTCTCCCGTGCCCCCCACCCCGTGCCCCCCACCTCACCCCCCCCCCACTCCCTCCCTCCCCAAGCTGAGCGACAATCGCTTCAAAGGTCTCTTGGTTGCGAAGGCAGTGGAGCGTTCAGCCATCCGTCCCGCGGCGCGGGCAGCCAATCGCGCCTCGAGACGCGGCAGCAGCGTGGGCCGCGTCGGGAGCGCCGGGCTCGGTCAAGCGCAGAGCCCAGCCAGGCGGACAGCAGGCACTCAGTCAGAGAGACAGAGAGAGGCGGAGAGAGAGAGAGAGGCGGAGAGGCAGCTAGAGATGCAGAGAGAGAGAGGCAGAGAGACAGAGAGATATAGGGACAGAGATGTGTGTGTGTTGAACTTCTGTCGCGCCGTACGTAGCCAACCGTGCTAATCGGAGGTGCGGTGGAAGGACAACAAACTGAACACAAAAAGCAGTTTTCCAAAAAATGAGTTTTCACTCTAGATTTAAAAGTGCATAGCTCCAGTGGCTTCCTAATATACATGCAAGAGATACAGAGAGAGATAGCGAGAGAGAGAGAGAGAAACAGAGAGAGGAAGAGAGTCAAGGAGAGGCAGCGAGAGAGGCAGAGACGTAGATTAACGGAGAGAGACAGATACACAGGCAGTGTGAGAGACAGAGACACTGCTCGAGAGACAGAGACACAACTGTAAAGACACACAGGCAGCTTGTCTGACAGTTAGACAGAGCCAGCCAGTCAACCATCGAGTCACCCAGCCAGTCGGACAGACACCCAGCCAGTCAGACAGACAGTTATTCAGTCAGACAGGTAGTCAGTCACAGAGCCCATTCGGCTAATTATGCGGACAGCTAATTATCTAGCTAGCCAGACAGATTAGTCAGACAGACAGCTAGTCATCCAGCCAGCCATTCGGCGAGTCAGTCGGACAGCCTGCCAGCTAGCGAGTCAGACAGTCAGACAGACAGACAGGCAGCTAGCTACACAGACAGCCGACTAGTCAGACAGATAGACAGTCGGGCAGGCAGGCAGGCTAACAGGCGGTAGGCGGCTGTAGCCGATCGGGCTGTGGGTGGCGAAGCGTGCCCGCCCGTTACGCTTTATGAGCCGTGGAGAGCGTGGGAATGAGAGCCGAGATCTCATGAAATGGAATTCCATATTTTTTGCGCACGTGCGCGCACACACACACACGTGTACACAGCCACGCACGCGTGTAAGTGTGTACACACGTGGATACGTGTAGACATGTGTACACATGCACACGTGCATGCGCACGTTCGCACATCATTAACAAAGACAAAGGTCTCCCGTATAGCCTTAACACACTGTTGGGGCAAGTGCTGTGAGCGATCATCTATTAGGGCCGGTACGGCACACGAGGGGGTGGGTGGCCAGCGCCACGCCAGACCGCCTTTGTCTCCCCAGACTAAGTCGACCTAGGGGGGGCCCCGAGACCGGGAAGAACTCGGGTTGCCGGGTTCGTAGCGCAGCGTAGCGCTAACCACGCGGCTACCGCTCCCCATGTATAGTATTCGAAACAAGTTTTGCTCGCTGGCTGGCTGGCTGGATAGATTGTGACGTTCAAATAACGCGCGCGCTGCTAATGTGAATAAAAATCGAAGAAGAGTATTATTCTTCTCCTCCTCTTCTTGTCGTTATGGTGACTGTAGCGGTCTCTCGTGGCTTGCGGGGTTCAGATTGTGATCGCAGGATCGATGCTAAGGGTTGCCTCTGGCAGCCCTTAGCGACAGCGACGCGGATCGCCTGAACGAGGAAGAGAATCGCGCACGCGAGGTTGGATTCCGGGACGCTCGCCACCGCCGCTGCGGCGAGGCGACGTCGTCCACCACGTGGACACGCGTGAACGCGTTTCGTGAGCGCGCGGGCGAGAGGCAAGGACGCTACCCGTGAACGCCGCACCCGTGAACGCAGTGCCGGATTAAGCGAGTGCGGGGCCTGTAGTATTTATGTTATGAAGGGGCCCTAACGATAAAAAATACGTAAATATAAAAAAACATTAAAAAAATAACTTGCATCGTAAAGTCATTAATTGTTTTCATTTGCTATACAGCCAGATAATACGACAAATCGCTAACCTTAAACACCCAGTCGTTCATGAAAGTTGAAGGCGGTATAGTACTATAGTAATAGAGCAAGTGCAGAATCACTGAACCGGAATTGATAAATCGAAACGGAATTGATATCCTGAAAGCATTTAGCACGGGGCCCTTGAAAGTGCGGGGCCTGTAGCTACTACAAATGTAGCTACTACATGTGTAGCTACTACATATGTAGCTACTACAAATGTAGCTGCTACATGTGTAGCTACTACAAGTGTAGTATCTACTGCATGTGTAGCTACTACATGTGTAGCTACTACATGTGTAGCTACTACAAGTGTAGCTACTACATATGTAGCTAGTACACGTGTAGTAGCTAGTACTTATGTAGCTACTACATGTGTAGCTACTACACGTGTAGTTACAACACATGTAGCAGCTACTACACATGTAGCTACAACACATGTAGTAGCTACTACATGTGTTGTAGCTACTACAACACATGTAGTTACTTCAAGTGTAGCTACTACACGTGTAGCTGCTACACGTGTAGCTACAACATGTGAAGCTACTACACGTGTAGTAGCTACACATGTTGTAACTACAACAGGTGTAGTAGCTACTACACGTGTAGTAGCTACTACACGTGTTGTAGCTACTACACGTGTTGTAGCTACTTGTGCTACCAGGATCATCCGGCACTGCGTGAACGCCACAGCCATGAACGCGAATGCGAAATTTGGAACGCGCTCGAGAAGCGCGACAGCAGAGAGGCGCGCGCCGGGAATGACACCAAGTGACGAACATCGCCGATTCGAGAAACGCGTGCGATTTAGATTCTACATCAACGTCATCATGCATATTCTCAGATGATCGTGATGCGCTGTGATTCATACGACTGCTTAAACCCCTCTCCTCTGGTTTTCGCACCCGATCGGCTCACATAGCGATGGCATCACCTCTACCCCCCTTCCGTTTGAGACCGACGCAGGAAGATCGCTTCACAATTTGTTTTCTATTCGCCTGATGAAGCCGGTGGGTGTCATCGCCAGCGACACGTCGCACTCGAATTGTAAACGTTGTGTTGACTCTCCAACACGCAACCGCCGTGGTGCTGAACTAGTGGCACGTTTTGTCTACGGCACAAACCTTACTAATAAACTCAACTATGTATTTTTTTGGGGGTCTTTCGGTAAAGTCACGTAGATAGGTTCAAAGAAAATAACAAAAAAATAATAAATAAAAACTCCGACGTTTCGATCGCAATACAAGCGGTCGTCTTTCTTCTTGGTCCCGATGACGACCGCTTGTGTTGTGAACGAAACGTCGGAGTTTTTTCGTTATTTTTTTGTCATTTTCTTTGAACCTATCTACGTGACTTTACCGAAAGACCCAAAGAATATGAATTCATGCAGTAAAGAAAGCGTTAAGTCAAGATTTATATTTTGTTGCCAGGTAAGGCCCACTGGGCTTCATTGGCTGTGTCAGGTGGTGGTGGGTTCAACGACACAATTATATTTCGCGATATAACCCAACACAAAACCCCCCTTTATTTTACATCAACATCATATTGAACATGTATTAAAGATTGGTTTATGTTTGTGCGACATTTTCAAATCCCCCATGTGATGCCGTTGCTTTGGTGCTGATTTCTCTTTGCTTCATTGCTGTGACTTATTTGATTTGATTTGGGGGTTCTGTTTGTTATTTTGGTGAACCAGGTCGCCCCTTAGTGGCGAAGATTCCATAACGCACCAGGTACTCATTCAAGGCTGAGTCTACCGAGGAGAAGCACAGGACCGGTCCGATCATTCGTCACTGACGTTGGCCCGTGAGCCAGAATCGAACTCAGGTCGCCGGGTTCGTAGTGCAGTTCGCTAGCCGCTGCACCACCAGCGCCCCACACTCAGACACACTCAGACACTCAGACACACTCAGACACACTCACACACTCAGACACACTCAGACACTCAGACACACTCAGACACTCAGACACTCAGACACACTCAGGCACTCAGACACACTCAGTCACTCAGACACACTCAGACACACTCAGACACACTCAGACACTCAGACACACTCAGACACACTCAGACACTCAGACACACCCGCACACTCAGACACACCCGCACACTCAGACACACTCAGACACACTCCCGCACTCAGACACACTCAGACACACCCGCACACTCAGACACACTCAGACACACTCAGACACACCCACACACTCAGACACACTCGGCCACACTCCGACACTCAGACACACCCGCACACTCAGACACACCTGCACACTCAGACACACTCAGACACACTCAGACACACTCGCACACTCAGACACAATCAGGCACACCCGCACACTCAGACACACTCAGACATACTCAGACACCCGCACACTCAGACACACTCAGACACACTCAGACACCCGCATACTCAGACACACTCAGACACACTCAGACACACTCGCACACTCAGACATACTCAGACGCACCCGCACATTCAGACACACTCAGACACACTCGCGCACTCAGACACACTCGCACACTCAGACACGCCCGCACACTCAGACACACCCGCACACTCAGACACACCTGCACACTCAGACACATTCAGACACACTCAGACACACCCGCACACTCAGACACACTCGCACACTCAGACACACTCAGACACACTCAGACACACTCGCACACTCAGACACACTCAGACACACTCAGACACACTCGCACACTCAGACACGCCCGCATACTCAGACACACCCGCACACTCAGACACACCCGCACACTCAGACACACTCAGACACACCCGCATACTCAGACACACTCGCACACTCAGACACACTCAAACACACTCAGACACACCCGCACACTCAGACACACCCGCACACTCAGACACACCCGCATACTCAGACACACCCGCACACTCAGACACACCCGCACACTCAGACACACTCAGACACACCCGCATACTCAGACACACCCGCACACTCAGACACACCCGCACACTCAGACACACCCGCACACTCAGACACACCCGCTCACTCAGACACACCCGCACACTCAGACACACCCGCTCACTCAGACACACTCAGACACACCCGCACACTCAGACACACCCGCTCACTCAGACACACCCACACACTCAGACACACCCGCACACTCAGACACACCCGCTCACTCAGACACACCCACACACTCAGACACACCCGCTCACTCAGACACACTCAGACACACCCACACACTCACTCCGCGCTCATCCCAGCAGCAGCAGCGTTGAAGCGCGCGGGGAGCGGCGCCTCGAGGCGGTCACCGCTCACAGCGACAGAGACGCACGGCCAGAGAGAACCCCCTCCTCCCCCTCCTCCCCCTCCTCCCCCTCCTCCTCCTCCTCGCTTCCCCCAATCTCCCCGTCTCCCCTCGCTGTCCCCTGCTCCCCCACTGCCCACCCCTCCCTCCCTCCATCTCTCCCTCCCTATTCTTCCCACCTACCCACCCACCGTGCCTACCTCCTACCGACCGGCGCGATCCCACCTTGCATCCCCCTCCCTCTGCCTCCCTGTATCCCACCACCCCGCACCCTCCCTCCCGCCCACCATGCCTCCTCGCCTCCCTCTTTTCCTCTCTTCCTTCCCTCCCTCCCAGGGCTCCCCTCCCTCCCACCCACAATCCCTCCCTCCTCTCTCACCGTCTGCTAAGAGAGAGTGGGGAGGAGGCATAATAGAGACAATCAACACGAAACTGGTGGAGCGGTGGCGCTTCGGTTGGCGCAACACGCTGTGAGCCCGGCCACCTGAATTCAATTCCCGGTCGCGGTCGACATCAGTGGCGAGCGACATCTGAACCGAGTCACCTTGCCGCCACCTTAACCCCTCGAGTTTTCCACCAAATCGTGATTGAACAAGCGTGGTGTTCAATCGCTGCTGGATGAGAGGGATCTCATCCAGCAGTGGACTCACACGTGGGATGAAACGCTCGCGGAACCACAGAGATGTGACCGTGAGATCTAAACCGGGACGGGGTTTTGTGATCTCTTCCAAGAGTGCGGCAGAGCACTCCATGTGTGCAGTGTTTCGAGTCGTGAATTGGGGGCCTTGGCTTGCCCCTCGTGGGAAGTTGCCCCTGGGTTAGAGTCGGGGGTCGCGCCCACATACGAGGAGGTGGAACTCACAACAAACACTCCTCTTTGTGATTGACGTGCCTTTGTCACTCCACTGCTGGGTGATGGAATCCCCACGACGTGTCATTCACGGGGGGGGTTGTTTAACCATACTTCACCTCGCTGGTTAGTGCGGCTTGACAGCGTTGGGTGGGAGGGTGCCACAAGACCGGTTCAGCTCTCACTCGCCACTGATGTTAGCCGTGGCCGAGATCACTCGAGCTGAGATGTGTTCGTATTGCAGTGCGCCAACCACTGTGCCACCGCTCCTCCACAGGATACAAGGAATAGGCTAAATTACACAAAAAGCCGCACACACAACAAAGATGCCCCGTAGAGCCTCAACATACTTTGGGGGCAAGTGCTGTTAGAGAGCATAGACACACCCACACACAGACACACCCACACACAGACACACACAAACACACAGACACACCCACACACAGACACACACAAACACACAGACACACACCTAAAGGCACACACGCACGCAGCACAAAAACAAAGGTCCACCGTGTAGCCTTCGACACTGTTGGGGCAAGTTCTGTTAGCGAGCATCTATGAAGGCCGGCATCAGCACACGAGGGGGTTGGGTGGCCAACACCACGCCCGGCCGCCTTTGTCTCCCCAGTGTACACGTAGCACACAAAGACTCACCCACACAGACTCACACGCGCGTACACAAGACAACGATCCCCGTGGAGCCCCGTAGACTTGTGGGGCAATAGGAGTTATCGAGAAGCTTTCAAAGGACACAATGTTGGCGGCTGTGGGCACACCACGCCCGACCGCCTTTGTCTCCCCTGTGTCGATGTTGTCCACGCGGCAACAGGCACTCATTGAAGACGGAGTCGACTTCGGAGGAGGGGGGGAGTCCACAATCGGCGCGGATAAGCGCTGCTTGGCGTGAGCGCGACGCGCTGACCGCTGTGCCACCGCTCCCCACAATCGCTCCCCCCCCCTCTCTGAGACACACAGACACACACATACACACGCACAGACATAGACACACACACAGGCACACACAGACACACACGCAGACACACACAGACATAGACACACAGAGACACACACAGACATAGACACACACAGACATAGACACACAGACACACACACACGCAGACAGCCGCAAAGACACACACAGACACACACGCAGACAGACGCAAAGACACACACAGACACACACACAGGCACACACAGACACACACACAGACACACACAGACATAGACACACAGAGACACACACAGACATAGACACACAGACACACACGCAGACAGACGCAAAGTCACACACAGACATAGACACACACACGCAGACAGACGCAAAGACACACACAGACACACACGCAGACAGACGCAAAGTCACACACAGACATAGACACACACACGCAGACAGACGCAAAGACACACACAGACACACACACAGACAGACGCAAAGTCACACACAGACACACACGCGCGCGTCACCTCCCCACACTAAAACAACAACAACAATCATTATTGTCGCTGCTGTTGCCTTCACCAACATTTATTTCGCGGGCACGCAAAGTCGACGGACGCGCGCGATTCGTCTTGGAGCGACGTCAGCCGCGATGGACTAATTATTTATTTATTATCCCGCTCGTCCGTCTCGCCGCCACGTGACGCGCTGGGTGGCTCCCTCGCTGCGTCGCGCTCAGCTGCCTTGACCCCCCCTCCCCGCACCCCCCACCCCTCCGTCTCGCCCCCCCCACAACGTCCCTCTCCCTCCTTCTCTCCCCTCCCTCTCTCTCTTCTTTTTTGTGTTTTTAATGGCGTGGCGGAGACACGGGGCCCGCGGAGCGTGTAAAGTGGGTCGTGCGGAGCCAAGCGTGGCTCGCCGAGGGGCGGGGGTTGTGGGCGGAGGGGAGGGGCGATGGGGGATGGGAGCACGGGGGGGAGGGGCAGCTCGGAGTTGGCCGGGGGGGAGGTGCGGGGATTCATGGGATGACAGCTCGCCACTGCTGGGTGATGTGCTGGGTGCTGTACTGGGTGCTGTACTGCGTGGTGCTGTGCTAGGTGTTGCTGGGTGTTGTGCTGGGTGCTATGCTGGGTGCTGTACTGGGTGCTGTGCTAGGTGCTGTGTTGGGTGGTACTGGGTGGTGCTGGGTGATGTGCTGGGTGCTGTACTGGGTGCTGTGCTGGGTGGTGCTGGGTGTTGTACTGCGTGGTGCTGTGCTGGGAGTTGCTGGGTGTTGTGCTGGGTGTTGTGCTGGGTGTTGTGCTGGGTGTTGTACTGGGTGTTGTGCTGGGTGCTGTGCTGGGTGTTGTGCTGGGTGATGTGCTGGGTGATGTGCTGGGTGCTGTGCTGGGTGATGTGCTGGGTGTTGCTGGGTGCTGTGCTGGGTGTTGCTGGGTGCTGTACTGCGTGGTGCTGTGCTGGGTGTTGCTGGGTGACATCCTGAAAAGTGCTATTACCTATTGTATCTAACCCCTAATGATGTCTCTGATGACCAATGTTGAATGATGGCGAGGATGGTGCTTCTGTTTTCTTTAGTTTTGACGACAGTCGTGGTGGTGGTGTGGATGGTGGTCATGCCGTGCCGGCCTTCATAGGTGCTACTCGCTAACAGCACTTGCTCCTGCAGTCTGTTAAGGCTATACGGGGGATCTTTGTCTTTAATGGTGATGATGGCGGTGGTGGTGTTGTTGGTTAGCGCGCTGTGCTTCGAACCCAGCGACCCGAGTTCGATTCCTGCTCACGGCCAACACCAATGACGATTATCTGAATCGGTCCTGGGCTTCCCCTAGGTCGACTCAGCCTCAAATTAGTACCAAGTGCTGTGTGTAAACATCGCCACTGGGGAGACAAAGGTCGTGGTGCTGGCTACCCACACCCTCGTGTGCATTGTCAGCTTTAATAGATGCTCGCTCACCGCATTTACTCCAAAATTCTGCAAAGGTTATACGGCGTATTTTTGTATTTGGTGGTGGTGATGATGGTGGTGGTGATGACAACATTATAATGATGGTTTTAACGATGATGGGAACTCTATCAGAGTGGTAACCAATGAGGTAACAATCGCCCCACGCTCTCAGGGATTCCACAATTTATCACGTGATCGATATAATAACACTGTAACTAAAAAAGTGTTCCTGGGTACTAAGTGTTATTTCCTAATTGCTGACGCCTCAAAAGAACATAACATGGCTATTATTCCCCACAAACTTTGCTTTTGTGACCAGGACATTGATATTTTGAAATGTACCTATTTTCAATGAGAAAACGTGGTGTGCATTTGTGTCTTTCGTTCGATAAAGTCCTGGCCACAAAAGCAAAGTTTGTGGGGAATAATAGCCATTTTCTGTACTTTTGAGGCATTAGCAGTAAAAAAAATAACAACAAAAATTGTGTTACGTAGTGTATAATCGATACTTCTCTCCGGCCTCGTGTTCCTCGCCTGCCCCGTCTCGTTTGTAAAGTTCTGCCTCTCCGCCTGTGGCAAAACCCCCCAAAAAACAAGCATCATTAGCATCTAATTTGCATATCATTTGCATGTATGCTAATGAGTTGGCAAGTGGCGCGCAGCGTAAACACCACGACCTCCACGCGCGAAAGGGGAGCGCGTGTCTAAGTGGCCAGACGTTTCGGGCAACGACCCCCCTGCTCTTACCAGGGTTCATCAAGGAAGGAAAAGCTTCGCCGAGTGTCTCGCCACTTTTGCTCAGCAGGGTTTCGCCAGTGACCGCAGTGAGTGGGTGATGCTTACTTTGACATTTTTATTTGTTTTTTTAACATGGCAAATTTTGGACCGTGACCCCGGCACGCAACGATCCTCCACCTCCTCTCGCGAACGGCTTCCACGGAATCTCGAACGTCCACTGCTAAGCGACACGGCGCATAGTTTTTGTTATCGTTCATTCACCCGCAGTATTGACCAGAGCGGCCGCTGAAATTCGAACCGCAAACCTTTGCAAGAACAATGACAGCCACACGAATAACAGCCACAACAATAACAGGCGCAACCATTACAACATTAACAGCCGCGGCAATATCGCACCTCCCATGAGCACGGTTGGCTACGTACGGTGCGAATCCAGTTCAACATACATACACACAACAGCCACAACAACAACAGCCACAACAACAACAGCCACAACAACAACAGCCACAACGGGGATGTTGTGTCCGCTGTCTTCAGCTTTTCAGACGCTCCGAGGAAGGGGAGCGCGAATCAGCCCCGCCCCTCTCGTCCCCTCAGCCCCGCCCCTCTGCTCCCCACAGCCCCGCCCCTCTGCTCCCCACAGCCCCTCCCCTCCCATCCACATCACCGTCACGCATCGCCAAGTTACGCCACGCACGCATGCACACACACACGGATACACACACACGGATGCACACACACACACTGATGCATACTCACACACACTGATACACACACACACTGATACACACACACACTGATGCATACTCACACACACTGACACACACACACTGATGCATACTCACACACACTGACACACACACTGATGCATACTCACACACACTGACACACACTGATGCATACTCACACACACTGATACACACACACACTGATGCATACTCACACACACTGATACACACACACTGATGCATACTCACACACACTGATACACACACACACTGATGCATACTCACACACACTGATGCATACTCACACACACTGACACACACACACTGATACACACACACTGATGCATACTCACACACACTGACACACACACACTGATACACACACACTGATGCATACTCACACACACTGACACACACACACTGATACACACACACTGATACACACACACACTGATACATACTCACACACGCACACGGATGCACACGGATGCACACTCACACTAATGCACCAACACACATCAGCATGCACACTTACACACACACTGATGCACGCACGCACACACACACCGATGCATACTCACACACACTGATACACACACACACTGATGCACGCACGCACACACACACCGATGCGCACACACGCACACATCTTGCACGCGCATGCACAGACACGCGCTCACTCACTAACAGATGCACAGTCACACACAGTCACACTCACGTGCGCACAAACAGTCACGCACATGCACTCGAAAACAAAGTCATACAAAAACAAAGATTCCCTGCATAGCCTTATAGAATGTTGGGACAAGTCTCACTATTCGCGAGCACCTTCGAAGGCCACAACGTCACACGAGTGGTGGTGTTAATGGTGTGGTCAATGCCATGCCCGGCCGCACACCCAGACACTCACACACGCAGTCACACACTCACTCGCTCACACACACACGCAGTCACACACACTATCACACACTCACTCGCTCACACACACACGCAGTCACACACGCAGTCACACACTCACTCGCTCACACACACACGCAGTCACACACACAGTCACACACTCACTCGCTCACGCACGCAGTCACACACACACATTAAAAGACAAAGGTCCCCCGTATATCCTTAACAGACTGTAGGGGCAAGTGCTGTTAGCGAACACCTATGAAGGCCGGCACGGCACACGAGGGGAAGGGGAGCCAGCACTATGCACGACCGCCTTTGTCTCCCCAGTGGCGATTTTTACACACCAGGTACGCATTTGAGGCTGAGTCGACCTAGGGGAAACCCAGGACCGGTCCAGATAATCGTCACTGGGTGTTGGTGGCCGTGAGCGGGATTCGAACCCCGGCCGCCGGGTTCGTAGCGCAGCGTAGCGCTAACCGCTGCACTACCGCTCCAACGCGCCCGCACGCTCACCCACCTATCACAACACATCCCTCCTACACTCGCACGCACAGTCACAGACACAGTCACGCGCCCGCACGCATCCACCCGGTCGCACACACAGTGACAGTCACACACTCACAGTCGCGCACGCGTGCGCGCGCGCTCTGCGCTCTTCCCGAGTCCCGTTCGCTCCTCGCTTCTCGGCCACCGCCGCTATAAATCTATTTATATCGCTTTCCAGGTCACTGCGATCGATGGCAGCAATGACAAAAGCGCATTCCATCTGTAAGATAGCTTAATAGCACACAACTAATTGGCGAGGCGCCGCCAAGTTTGAAGCAAATAAGAACACAACTCGCCTGTGTTTGGTGTGCGCGAACAAAATTGCTGCTGTCTACCCACGGCATCACCACCATCACCACCACCACCATCACCACCACCATCACCACCACCACCACTCACCACCACCACCACCATCACCACCACCATCACCACCACCACCACCATCACCACCACCACCATCACCACCATCACCACCACCACTCACCACCACCACCACCACTCACCACCACCACCATCACCACCACCACCACTCACCACCATCACCACCACCACCATCACCACCACCACCACCATCACCACCACCATCATCACCACCACCATCATCACCACCACCATCACCACCACCACCACCACCACTCACCACCACCATCACCACCATCACCACCATCACCACCACCACCACTCACCACCATCACCACCATCACCACCACCACCACCACCCACCCACTCACTCACCTCCCTCCACCATATCACCACCATCACCACCATCACCACCATCATCACCACCACCACCACCACCACCCACTCACTCTCCTCCCTCCACCACCATCACCACCATCACCACCACCATCACCACCACCATCACCACCCACTCACTCACCTCCCTCCACCACCATCACCACCACCATCACCACCATCCCCACTACCATCACCACCACCACCACCCACTCACTCACCTCCCTCCACCACCATCACCACCATCACCACCATCATCACCACCATCACCACCATCATCACCACCACCACCCACTCACCTCCCTCCACCACCATCACCACCATCATCACCACCACCACCATCACCACCATCATCACCACCACACACTCACTCACCTCCCTCCACCACCATCACCACCACCATCACCACCATCACCACCATTACCACCACCACCCACTCACTCACCTCCCTCTACCACCACCCACTCACCTCCCTCCACCACCATCACCACCTCCATCACCACCACCACACACTCACTCACCTCCCTCCGCCACCACCACCCACTCACTCACCTCCTTCCACCACCACCACCCACTCACCTCCCTCCACCACCAACTCTATCACCACTATCATTACCATCACCACCTCCATCGCCACCACCACCCACTCACTCACCTCACTCTACCACCAATTCTATCACCACCACCACCACCACCACCCACTCACTCACCTCCATAACCACCAACTCACTCACTCACCTCATCACCACCACCACCCACTCACTCACCTCACTCTACCCCCAACTCCATCACCACCACCACCACCCACTCACTCAATCACCTTCTACCACCACCGACTCACCTCCCTCCACCACCAACTCTATCACCACCACCACCCACTCACTCACCTCACTCTACCACCAATTCTATCATCACCACCACCACCACCACCCACTCAATCACCTCCATAACCACCAACTCACTCACTCACCTTCTACTACCACCACCACCCACTCACTCACCTCCCTCCACCACCAACTCTATCACCACCACCACCACCATCATCACCACCTCCACCACTGCACAGCTCCATTTTGTTGGGAGCGGATTAGACAATCTGTGTGTCTAGCCATCACCACAATCACCGGCACCACCACCATCAGCACCACCACCATCAGCACCACCACCAGAACCCCCCACACAACCTTCGTTTTGAAAGGGGGGGGGGGGGTTCTCTCCCTCTCTCTCTCGCGGCGCGCAGCTCTTTTCACGCACAACAATTTTACTATAGCCGCTGGCAATTATTTGCGAGCGTCTCCTCGGCCTCCGTCCGCCGAGTCACCGTCGACCGACCGAGCGAATCCGCCCGGGCCCCCCGACCGTGAAGTTCCCATTACTCTCGTCTCGGGCGGTCGCCCCGCCTGGCCCAGGGATAATGATGTGTTGTTTCTTGCCGGCATAATCTGTCATGCGTGCCTCCTACGACCAAGCTCGCATTTCTCCTTGTTCTTATTTTTTTTATACGTTTCTCGTTTCCCCGTGGTCGCGGGCGCGGAAAGAAGAGAGAGGAGAGAGAGAGGAGGAGGAGGAGGGAGACGCCGCGACGTGGAGAGCGCTCCTCCGATCCGCTCGCTCGCCACCAAGAGAGAGAGTACGCAGAGGAGCGGTGCGTTACATCGCTGTTGTTATTCTTTATACATCGTTACTGCTACTATTATTATTGTTGCTGCTGCTGTTGTTGTTTAGGGTGAACATGTAGCGACGGAGAAGAAGGGAGGGGGTAAGAGGATAAGAGGAAGAGGAGGTCAAGAAGGGGGGAGACCATCATCAGAGGAGGAGGTTAAAGAGTGAAGAGGGCGCGAGGTGGAGGAGGAGGTAGCGAGCAGAGTTTGTAACGCACGGGGCAGGGGGAGGAGGACAGAAGTTGAAAAGGAGGAGGACCCCAAGAAGAGGAGGGGATAGAGGAGAACAACAACAACAACAGGAAGAGGAGGAGGACAACAAGTAAACGAGGAGGACAAAGAGGAGGAGGGAGCGCGCTCGCTGCGCGCCCGTGCGGCAGCGCGCGGCGCCTCCTCCGCTGCTGATGGGAGACGCGGGGCGAGGCGCTCGGCGAGCGCAGCGGAGCTGAGAGGCGGCGACTCGCGACCCGGGGATTGGGGATCGGGGATCAGGGGATCGGGGGATCGGGGGATTGGGGGATCGGCGGATCAGGGGATTGGGGGAACGGCGCACAGCCCGGAGAGGTCCTCTTGGAACTTCTCGGGAACCCTGAGAATTCTAGGACCCCATCAACCCTCCACGCCCCCCCGCCTCGTCTTAGAACCGCTGTAGAACTGCTCGCAACTCCCGCTGGAACTGCTTGGGATCGTTGATATGTCCAGATCCCCTTGATCCCCTCTGGAACCCCTTGGGACCCCTTGGAACTCCTCGATTCTTGTTTGCAACTTGGGACTCGTAGGCTTCCTCCGCAAACCCCGTGTAACTATTTGGAACTTCTACAGCCGCCTGGAAGCGATTGAAATCTCAGGTCTCCCAAGACCCATTTTGGAATCTGTTGGAAGTCTTCGGACTTCGAGAACCCCCTCCTCCTGCAAGCTGTAGATCCCCTCTGGAACTCCTTGGAACTTCTACACCAACCAGAACCGCTTGCAACTTCGGAACTGCGAGAGGCTCTCGGAACTTCTTGGAATCTTTTGGAACCCCAACAAGTCTACTCCACATCCACCGGGCTCCCCCCACCCCGCCCCCCCCCCAATCTCGCCCCTCCCCTCGCCTTGAGGAGCCGTCAACGCGGACGCGCAGAGGTGAGAGAGAGAGAGAGAGAAAAATAACTTAGCGGGGAGTGGGGAGAGGAAGGAGGCGGTGGGTGCTGTGTTGTAGGGTGGTGAGAGTGGTGGTGTGTGTGTGTTTGGGAGGGTGGTGAGTGTGTGTGTTGGGGAGGGTGGTGAGTGTGTGTGTGTTTGGGAGGGTGGTGTGTGTGTGTGTTGGGGAGGGTGGTGAGAGTGTGTGTGTGTTGGGGAGGGTGGTGAGAGTGGTGTGTGTGTGTTGGGGAGGGTGGTGAGAATGGTGGGGTGTGTGTGTAGGTGTGTGTTGGGGATGGTGGTGAGGTGTGTGTATGGGTGTGTGTTGGGGAGGGTGGAGAGAGTGGTGAGTGTGTGTGGGTGTGTGTTGGGGAGGGTGGTGGGGGTGGTGGGATGTGTGTGTGGGTGTGTGTTGGGGAGGGTGGTGGGGATGGTGGTGAGTGTGGGTGTGTCTTGGGGATGGTGGTGGGGGTGGAGCGGTAGAGTAGCGGTGAGCGCGCTGCGCTACGTATCCAGCGAGCCGAGTTCGATTCCCGCTTACGGCTAACACTATTGACGACTATCTGAATCCCTCCTGAACCTCCCTGTGCACGAGTGTATGTTGAACTTATCTCGCACCGTGCGTAGCCAACCGTGCTAAACGGGTATGCGATTAGGTTGGCTCAGCCTCAAATAAGTTCCTGGGGCGGTGTGCAAAACATCGCCACTGGGGAGACAAAAGCGGCCGGGAGTGGTGCTGGCCACCCATCCGCTCGTGTGACGTGCCGGCCTTCATAGTTACTACTCGCTAACAGCACTTGCCCCAACAGTCTGTTACAGGTTATACAGGGGATCTTTGTCTGTGTCTGTGTGTGTCTGTGTGTGTGTCTGTGTGTGTGTGGTTGCGGCGGTGAGGTTAGTGGCGTGCGTGGATTATTGCATTCTTTGTCATTGTGGTTGATGGCGGTTGTGTCAGCGGGACAGGTGGTGGTGGTGGTGAAGTGTTGTGGGGTGGTAGTGCGGGTTGTGTGTTGCTGCTGCTGCTGGTTGTAGTGCTGTTATTGTGTCTATGGAATGACGGTAGTCCTGGTACCGGCAGACGATCTGAATCCGATTTCACCGCTCCATCTCACCAGGATTCATTGCCCTCTGGGGCACCCTCCATCCCTTAGGTTGCCACTCCATCCTCATCATCATCGTCGTCGTCATTGTTATTTATTTACTTATTCCATCCATAACTGGGACACAAACCCGGGTCGTGACTCGCTCTCTCACCCCGCGTGGCGGGTAGTTCACTGCGGGTCACTCGGAGCCTGCAGACCCCAGAGACACGCACAGCCCATTGAGAGGAGATCGCTCTCCCGCCCCCCTCTCTCTCTCCCTCTCTCTCTCTACCTCTCCCTCCGTCTCCGCCTCTCTCTGGCGGGGTTAGCGTTGTCCCCTCTGTTAAATTGTTTGTTTAGAATTGGTCCTAACAGTAATAACAACAGCAACGCACGACAACATTGTTGCTACCGTTTACAGCCATAGGTATGCTTCGCCATACTTCACCACGCTGGTCAGCCCTGGAAATACGATGCTATTGATGATGACAATATATACTCCGAATACACAGAGTGCACCACTCGTGAGATAAAAGTCCACACACCAGGTGATGATGATGATGGGGTGGTGGTGCCAATGGTGTTGTTGGTCGTGGGGATTGTGGTGATGGTGATAATGATAGTAGTGATTATATTTATGGTGATGATGATGGTGATTATGGAGGTATCGGTGATCATGGTGATGCTGTTGATGTTAAGAGTGGCGATGGCGATGATGATCGTGGAATTGATGATGTTGATAATGGCGTTCGTCGTAGTGTTTGTCGATGGTGTTAATGATGATGTGTTGATGGTGGTGATGGTGTTGATGGTGGTGATGGTGGTGATGGTGGTGATGGTGGTGATAGTAGTGATGGTAGTGATGGTGGTGATGGTGGTGATGGTGGTGATGATGGTGATGGTGGTAATGGTAGTGATGGTGGTGATGGTGGTAATGGTAGTGATGGTGGTGATGGTAGTGATGGTAGTGATGGTGGTGATGGTGGTGGTGATGGTAGTGATGGTGGTGATGGTGGTGATGGTAGTGATGGTGGTGATGGTGGTGATGATGGTGATGGTAGTGATGGTGGTGATAGTAGTGATGGTGGTGATGGTGTTGATGGTGGTGATGGTGGTGATGGTGATGATGGTAGTGATGGTAGTGGTGGTGGTGATGGTGTTGATGGTGGTGATGGTGGTGATGGTGTTGATGGTGGTGATGGTGGTGATGGTGTTGATGGTGGTGATGGTGGTAGTGATGGTGGTGATGGTGGTGTTGGTAGTGATGGTGGTGATGCTGTTGATGGTGGTGATGGTGCTGATGGAAGTGATGTTCTTGGCGTTTGTCGGTGTTGGTGGTAGCGGGTCTCTGTTGAATTCCCGCGTGTGTGTTGGGGGATGGGGGAAGGGGGAGACAAAGGCGGCCGGGCGTGGTGCTGGCGACCCACCCCCTCGTGTGCTGTGCCTGCCCTCATAGCTGCTACTCGCGAACAGCACTTGGCCCAAATTCATGTCAGGGCTATACGGGGGATCTTTATCTTTGTGGGGATATACACGGGGAGCGCTGACGCAGTGGTTAGCGCACGGCGACGTTGGGCCACCCGAGTTGTCCTCCCGGCCACGGTCAACATCACTGACGAATATCTGAACTCGTCTGTGGCTTCTAGGTTGACTGAGTCTCAACCTTGCGGTGTGTGAACATCAGCACTGGGGAGACGAAGACGGCCGTGCGTGGGTCCTGGCCGCTTCACCCCGCCCCCCGCCCCCCCATTCTTGCCTTCATAGATGTTCGCTATAAGCACTTGCCCTAATCGTCAAATCGAGGCTATACGGGTGATCTTTGTCGTTGCAGCTCACAGTTCCTCGTGTGATGTGTGTGGTGTCATTAATAGGTGGCTCGCTATCGGCACTTGCCCCACCCGTCTTTTAACGGCTATGTGGGGGATCTTTGGTGTGAGTGCCGACATCATAGGTGCTCGCTTATGGCACTTGCCCCTACAGTCTGCGAAGGCTATACGGGGGCGCTTTGTCTGTGTGACACGCGTGCGTGTGACGCGCACGCGTGTCACACGAGCTGTAGAACACCGCGATAGCACAGTCCCACGACTGAACGCGCTCTCTCTCTCCTCTCTCTCTCTCTCCTTTTTTACGATCAGAGGAAACAAGAAGATGCTCAGTGTAGTCGGCACTTTGCTTAGTTCATAATTTCGTATTTTTTAATGTTTTGCTTTATGTACCCCCCCCCCCCCCCACCATTTAAATGAAAGACCCAACAATTGTTTTTAATTACGACAAGTGCTGCATCTGCACCCAGCCCTCCTCGAAGTCCTACGGCCTCCGACGGGTAGCTTATATCTGCATGCAGAGCTCTCCGTCATCTGCCACCGAGCACACGGCCTCCTCAAGCACCCACTGCTCCTTGAAGGCCGGCACGGCGTGGGTCAGCCGTGCATGGCGGAACTCCAGCCACACCCTGGCTCCGACCAGAGCGCGGAAGATGCCCAGGCTGCTGGCCGGACGTTGCCCCTCCAGGGCCACCTTCCTCGCCCTGTACACGGCGAGCTTGGCATAGCCGAAGAGCACGTTGACCAGCCCCTGAAGATGTTGGGGTCCATCGCCCTTCGGGTATCCACAGATGAGGACCGTCGGGGAGAAGTGGAGGCTGCACCTTAGGAGGATGTTTCTCAGGACCTTGAACAGCGAGTCCAGGCTCTTGCACTCCACGTATTGGTGCGCCTTCGTCTCCACTTTACCGCAGAACCGGCACTCCGGGGACGTGTCGGTGAAGCACGCCAGGGAGACGTTGGTGGTGATGGTGCCGTGGGCGATGCTCCAGCTGAGGTCGTCGATGCGGTTGTACGTCGGGCTGCAGTAGAGTTGCCTCCAGCGAGGCCTCTCCGGAGAGACGCAGGACAGGGCTTTCCTCCAGGCATGGCCCTTGTGGCTCCTCAGGGTGTCCTGTTGGTGGAACCGGACCATGTAGGAGTAGAGCACCTTCCTCTTTACATTTGCGAAGGCCACCTCAGGCAGGTCTTCCAGCCGGCACAGGTGTTTTTTTAATGCTTTGCTTTATGTAACCCCGCCCCCCCCCCCCTTTTTAAATGAAAGATTTAACAAAAGATTTCTCGCTCTGCTCTCCTTACTCCTTCCCTCTCTCTCTCTACCCCCCTCTATGCCCCCTCTCTCCTCTATCTCTCTCCTCTCTCTCCTCACTCTCCCTTCACTCTTATCTCCCAACTCTCTCCACGTATCTCCCTGCACCTTTTTCTGCTCTCTTCTCATTTCTCCACTCTACCGTCTGCCCTCTACTCTCTCCCCTTTCCTTATCCCCATTTCCTCTGCCCCGTCTCTCTCTCTTGGCTCTCTCCCCTCTCTTGGCTCTCCCCTCTCTCTGCTCCAATCGTCCCTCTTATCCCTTCTTTCATGTCCTCTCCCTTTGCTATCGCTGTTCCCCTCTCTTCTCCCTCCACACTCTCGCCCCCCTCCCCCTCTCGACTTCCCCCCCCCCATCGCCTCCCCCCCCCCTCTTGACTTCCCCCATCGCCCCTCCCCCCCCTTCTCGACTCCCTCCACCCCCCACACTCCGCTTCAAACCTCAGCTCCCCACGCTTCGCGCTCGATGAGTTTTGGATTCCTGCAGCAAGATTCGAGCGAGCAACCCGGCGGGGACTTTTAATTTGTGAAGAAACGCCGCGGGTGTCGCGTGGAGGGGCGGACCAGGGGGGAGGGGGTACGTGAGGGGCGGGGGGATGCGAGGGGGGGGGGTTATGTGAAATTCCTTGACGAGTTAAAATAAATTAAAAAAACCTTCATTCACAAATTTTTCCCCTCCGCTCTGATGTGAACCTGACCCTAAGGAATTACTAAGCCCCCCCGTCATAGGAATGTGGAATTCCCACAAATGTCACGTGGCTGTAAACGGGAGACGAGTCCCCTCCCACGCTCATTTGAGCCTCGCAAAGATGACACCGGGAGATTTTTGCTGCGTGTGTTTATGTTGATGTGTGTATGTTAATGTGTGTATGTTGATGTGTGTATGTTGATGTGTTTATGTTGATGTGTGTATGTTGATGTGTGTATGTTGATGTGTGTATGTTGATGTATGTATGGTGATGTGTGTATGTTGATGTGTGTATGTTGATGTGTGTATGTTGATGTGTGTATGTTGATGTATGTATGTTGATGTGTGTATGTTGATGTGTGTATGTTGATGTGTGTATGTTGATGTGTTTATGTTGATGTGTGTATGTTGATGTGTGTATGTTGATGTGTGTATGTTGATGTATGTATGGTGATGTGTGTATGTTGATGTGTGTATGTTGATGTGTGTATGTTGATGTGTGTATGTTGATGTATGTATGTTGATGTGTGTATGTTGATGTGTGTATGTTGATGTGTGTATGTTGATGTGTGTATGTTGATGTGTGTATGTTGATGTGTGTATGTTGATGTGTGTATGTTGATGTATGTATGGTGATGTGTGTATGTTGATGTATGTATGTTGATGTGTGTATGTTGATGTATGTATGTTGATGTGTGTATGTTGATGTGTGTATGTTGATGTGTGTATGTTGATGTATGTATTTTGATGTGTGTATGTTGATGTGTGTATGTTGATGTGTGTATGTTGATGTGTGTATGTTGATGTGTGTATGTTGATGTGTGTATGTTGATGTATGTATGTTGATGTGTGTATGTTGATGTGTGTATGTTGATGTATGTATGGTGATGTGTGTATGTTGATGTGTGTATGTTGATGTGTGTATGTTGATGTGTGTATGTTGATGTGTGTATGTTGATGTGTGTATGTTGATGTGTGTATGTTGATGTGTGTATGTTGATGTGTGTATGTTGATGTGTGTATGTTGATGTGTGTATGTTGATGTGTGTATGTTGATGTGTGTATGTTGATGTGTGTATGTTGATGTGTGTATGTTGATGTTTGTATGTTGATGTGTGTATGTTGATGTGTGTATGTTGATGTGTGTATGTTGATGTTTGTATGTTGATGTGTGTATGTTGATGTGTGTATGTTGATGTGTGTATGTTGATGTGTGTCTGTTGGTGTGTGTATGTTGATGTGTGTATGTTGATGTGTGTATGTTGATGTGTGTATGTTGATGTATGTATGTTGATGTATGTATGTTGATGTATGTATGTTGATGTATGTATGTTGATGTATATATGTTGAACTTATTTCGCACCGTACGTAGCCAACCATGCTAATCGGAGGCGCGTGGGAATTTCAGTGAAACGAGAGGACTCGTTGGGGCAGGAGGATGCGAGGACACGCGCGGGTGTGGTTCAGGACAAGCGCAGCGGTGGTTGTTGAGAGAAGTTTGGCAGGACGTGACGTGGGCACACGGGACAGACAATAGTGCCCGGGTGGTCGAGACCCACCGCGGAGTGGCAGCCCAAGGAGGCGAAACGCCACCTTAGGAGGACGATCACGGCGGAGATGGAGGGATGAGGAAAAGGGCTTCTTGTGGGAGGCCTTCATCCAGCAGTTGATAGATCATGGCTGGTGCTGCTGCTGATGATAACGTAACGACGGAGGCCTCTGCGTGTGTATATGTGAGGCATGGCACGAGCCTCGTGATGATTCCGTCAGCTACGTTGGAGCGATATCGGTCAAATATTTGGCACCTAATGGGGCATGAGTTTGACAAGCGGGGAGTTCCAGACCTTGGGTGCAACAGAGGAGAGTGAGCGACCCCCCTACCACCACACTCAGTGGTTGGGAAAACAGACGTGAAACCCGCGCGTTCACAGACTCGACCTACTGCGCAGCCATCCTCACAACCGCTTGTTAAAACTTTCCCCCACGGTTCACACGGGGCTCACGTGGATATTTAGGCGCTGTGCATTTCCAGACGGTTTCACGTGAAGTCCTGTGATCTTTCTGATTTACGATTAAAATTTGCGGCCAGCCCACTTGCAGCGGAGATGAGAGGAGAGACGGATGCACAAGCCAGACGCGTAGTCGGGTGAGAGAGAGGTGCTGAGCAGACAGCGACGACCTGGTGGAGAGTAATTGGCTTTGCTTCTGTTAATGAGTTCGTTATGGTTACGGACGATCTGAATTCAAACGCAGAGTCAATGCACCCCCGGATTATTCATGACACCCCTTGAGCCGCTTGGGATTTCACGCTTTTGCTTGGTTTGCTTCTGTCCATCCCCTCCCCTCCAGGCAACATCCATCCAGTCAGCACCACCACCACCACCACCACCTCGTCCTCCTCGTCCGCGCCACACCGCGACGCAGCCATGTCCAAGTCGGCTGACCGCACCTCGACGTTCGACCCCACGCACAGCGACAGCGTCCTGAGCGGTCTCAACCTCCTGTGGCGGCGGCAGATCATGTGTGACGTCACGCTGCTGGCCCACGGGCAGGAGTTCCGCTGCCACAAGGCCGTGCTGGCCTCGTGCTCTCAGTATTTCCGCGCGCTCTTCGAAAACGGCCTCCACCGGCCCTCGGACCCCTTCTCCACGCCGGGTCGCGGTGGAGGTGGAGGAGGTGGTGGTGGTGGTGGCGGCGGCGGTGGCGGTGGTGTCGCCGGACTTAGCAGCAGCGGCAGTGGCAGCGTGAGCGGAGCTTCGTCTCCGCATGACTGCAAGGATAAGGTGACGCCACATGGCTCGCCATCGTCCGAAGGTCGATGTGGCGGTGGCGGCGGTGGCGGCGGCGGCGGCGGTGGTGGCGGTGGTGGCGGCGGTGGTGGTGCAATTAACGCAGCGGCAGCAGCCGCAGCGGCAGCAGCAGCGGCGGCGTCGGCCAAGTCGGGCCTCATCGCGAGCGTGGTGCTGCAGGGATGTCCGTCCGGAGGCTTGGCGCTGGTGCTGGAGTACATCTACACGGCCAACATGACGCTGTCGCTCGACACTGTGGAGGAGGTGCTCGTGGCAGGGAAGCAGCTGCACATGCCCTCGGTCACAAAGCTGTGCGCGCAGTTCCTCAACGGGCAGATATCGGTGCAGAACTACAAGCAGGTGAGAGCACTGAGAGGGCTCGTCCCGACGTCGGTGGCACCGTGATTCGGCGATGACAAAGTCGCGTAAACTGAGCGACGAGCTCTTGGTCGGAGGCGACCTGGCCACGCGTGATGATAGCTCACCATCGAAGGGGCTGATATCACCATCACCACGCGTGATGATAGCTCACCATCGAAGGGGCTGATATCACCATCACCACGCGTGATGATAGCTCACCATCGAAGGGGCTGATATCTCCATCACCACGCGTGATTATAGCTCACCATCGAAGGGGCTGATATCACCATCACCACGCGTGATGATAGCTCACCATCGAAGGGGCTGATATCTCCATCACCACGCGCGATGATAGCTCACCATCGAAGGGGCTGATATCATCACCATCACCAATCGTGATGATAGTTCACCATCAAAGTGGCGTATAACATCATCATAATCACACGTGGGAATAATGTATAGCTGTTGCCAACTAATTTAAACGCGTGTTGTTCATACATGTGAAGGAGGAAGGGGCAATACCGGAGGAACCCGGAGGAATAATCTCCGCCACCACCACGGGGAGAGAGAGCGAACACGCGGAAACCAAATATACAACAGGCGTCACCAGGCCGCGGGATCGAACTCATGGGTTCCTGTGCACAAGCACAGCTAACGACAACACCCTGTGTGTGTGGCCTGAAACGGAACAGTGTACAGGAGGCAACGTTTCAGGCAATGGCCCTTTAGCGTAGCACATACATAGAGAGGCAAAGAGAAAGAGGGAGGGAGAGTGGTTGATGATAGTGAATACTGCGCTTGTTGATTTGCATTCTTTAAAAAAAATCCCGATTAAAAGTTCTGAAATTGGCGTGCGAATAAGTATCCATTAGTTACCAATAATTATAGAATACTGAGTTCAATTGGACTAACGATCGTTATGATGACTATTACGGCATTTGTCTATTCACGGGCAGAGTGGTGGTGCAGTGCTTAGCGCAGTCCGCTAGAAAACCCGTCTCGTGAGTTTGATTTCCAACCACGGCCAAAATCAGTGGTGGGCCTTACAAGGAAACACATATACTAGGCGACGTTTCGGGCAATGTCCCTTCTGCATAGCACGTACTGCTTGCCGACTTAGTCCTGTCCCACCGAACGCATTGAAGGGGAAGTCACACGGCAGTGGCTTCTGCCTGGATGTACGTGCCCCCTGTCATAGTACCGTGGAATTCGTCAAAGCAGACGACGCGTCAACGCGCGTTGCGGGGCCAATTCCCCCTTCTTCCAAGCACGTAACAACAATGTTTTAGATTTTGTAAACATTTACAGGGCGGCCCAAAAGTCAGGACACAGAAGGTTATTTCATTTATTCGAACACTGGCGTGAATACATTTAATTATTCATTCTTTAAGTTAATATTGTTTCGACTATTTTCATTCTTAATATCTCCTTTTCTTCACATCCATCGTTTTTACAAAACCTGACCAAGAAAGCCCTGTGAATGAATTAAGACATTAACACAAAACGGATGACGGTTCATAGATTACACCCGCAAACTTAAAATAAGTTCCGAAATGAATTTCCAAAGATAATCCATGCATGCGTGAAAGTTCATGGAAGTGAGTTCGAAAATTTGCTACAATAAATTAACTAACCCTAGGTGATTTGTTAAAATAAATATAGTAACCCTATGTGTCCTGACTTTGGGGCCACTCTGTATAACAATAATCCTATGTGTCCTAACTTTTGGGCCACCCTGTATAACAATAACCCCACGTGTCCTAACTTTTGGGCCACCCTGTATAATGAAATAAACAGCCGACAACGTCGAACGACCCACGTTGACCTTCTGCTGCTGCTGGCTGCTGCTGGCTGCTGCTGCTGGCTGCTGGCTGCTGCTGCTGGCTGCTGCTGCTGGCTGCTGCCGCTGCTGCTGCTGCTGCTGGCTGCTGCTGCTCCCTGCTGCTGCTGCTGCCGCTGCTGCTGCCGCTGCTGCTTCTGCCTGCTGCTGCTGGCTGCTGCTGGCTGCTGCTGCTGCCCACAGGTGAGCCGCATTGCCGCGGCGCACGACCTGGACGAGACGCGCAAACTCGCGAACCGCTACTTCGTGGAGGACGTCCTGGCGCTGGGCTTCGGCGAGGTGTGCGCAGTGCTCGATGGGCCCCCGCCGCCCGTCGAGTCGGAGCTGGCGCTCTTCCAGATGGCCGTCATGTGGCTCGAGCACGAGCGCGAGAGTCGCATGCGGAGAGCCCCCGAGCTGATGCGCCGCCTGCGCTTTGCCCTCATCCCGGCGCACGACCTCGTCGAGCACGTGCAGAGCGTCGACTTCATGCGCTCCGAGCCCGCGTGCCAGAAGATGCTGCTCGACGCCATGAACTACCACCTGATGCCCTTCCGGCAGCACTGCATGCAGAGCGAGGCGAGCAGGTGGGCGGGTGGGAGAGCGGCCGGTGGTTGGCGGTGGTTAGCGGTGGGTGGTGGTGGGTGGTGGTGGGTGGTGGTGGGTGGTGGTGGTTGGTGGTGGTTGTGGTGGTTGGTGGTGGCGGTGGTTGGCGGTGGTTAGCGGTGGGTGGTGGGTGGTGGTTGGTGGTGGTGGTTGGTGGTGGTTGTGGTTGGTGGTGGCGGTGGTTGGCGGTGGTTAGCGGTGGGTGGTGGTTGGTGGTGGTGGTTGGTGGTGGTTGTGGTTGGTGGTGGCGGTGGTTGGCGGTGGTTAGCGGTGGGTGGTGGGTGGTGGTTGTGGTTGGTGGTGGTTGATGGTGTTGGTGGTGGTTGGTGGTGTAGGTGATGGTTGGTGGTTGGTGGTGGTGGGTGGTGGTGGTTGGTGGTGGTAGGTGGTGGTGGTTGGTGGTGGTGGGTGGTGGTGGTGGTTGGTGGTGGTGGGTGGTGGTGGGTGGTGATGGTTGGTGGTTGGTGGTGGGTGGTGGTGGTTGGTGGTGGTGGGTGGTGGTGGGTGGTGGTGGTTGGTGGTGGTTGTGGTTGGTGGTGGTTGGTGGTTGGCGGTGATTGGCGGTGGTTGGTGGTGATTGTGGTCATGGGGAGCGGTGGTGTAGCGGTTTGCGCGCTGCGTTACGATCCCAGCGAGCCGAGTTCGATTCCCGCTCACTGCCAACACCAGTGACGATTTTATTTTATTCATCCGGTGCTGGGCCTCTCTCCTAGATCGACTCAACCTCAAATGAGTACCGCCACTCGGAAGTCAAAGGCGGTCGGGCGTGGTGCTGGTCACGCACCCCTTCGTATACCGTGCCGACCTTCATAGCTCCTGGCGAACAACACTTTCCCCAACTGTCTGTGAAGGCTATACGGGGGATATTTGTCTTGAATGATGGTGGTGATGGTGAAAGTTTTGAGGGTGCTGTTATGAGAATTATGATCACGTTATGATGAGATAATGATGAGTATTTTAATGGTGGTGGTGGTGGTGATGAAGATGTTCATGATTCTATCGTAAGAATAATGATGATGATATAATCGAGCGTGATGATAATGATGGTGATTGAGAGTGCTGTGGTAAACACCACAATCAAAATCATCATCGTTACCGCAGCCAGTATCTTCTGAAGAACGACATTCAACCGATCTCATCCACTTGATCTCATTCAATAGTAGAATGTCATTCGCCTCATCCTTCCCACACGATCTCATTCATTGATCTCATCCACCCGGTGGCTAGGAGATGTTAACTCCCTCGCCAGGTACACAGGAGGTCGTGGGTTCGATACCGACCCTGACGCCTGCTGCTGCTGTGTGAGTGCCTCTCTCCCCGTGGTCGAATATTGTTTTCTTCTGGTCCTCCGGGTTTCGCCCTCCACATTTAGAATCACCGTGCGTCTCGAGTATTTGACTTCTCTAGATTTCCACACAAGCCACTTTGTTCAGCTGTCGTTTGTGATTGCCAGGTCGCTTCTGAAAAAATAACTGGAGAGCTTCAGTGAGGGCCTTACCTGGTAAAATAAAAATAGTCGTAGTATAGTCTCATTATTTTCATTCATTGACCTCATCCCCTCTGATGCATTGATCTCATTCACTAGAATCAACTTCACCTGATCTCATGATTGGCCCGGGGGGGGGGGGTCCGCGTGTCCCCTCCCCCACCGCCCCGACCCCACGCAGGATACGAGGCACTAGGAAGTCTCTGCTTCTGCTGGGGGGGCTCCCCCCGGGACCCGACCGCCTGCCCAGCAACCTCGTGCAGTTCTACGACGACTCGCGCAAGACGTGGAAGATCCTGACCGGTGAGCGCATGGGTTCACACCCTACGGGGGCAGGTGCCGTTAGCGAGCAGCACCTATGAAGGCCGGCACGAACACACGAGGGGGTGGGTGGCCAGCACCACGCCCGGTCGCCCTTTGTCCCACCGGTGCAGATGTTTTACACACTGCACACAGGTACTCAAATGAGTACCTGTGTGCAGGTACTCAAATGAGTTGTTGGCCGTAGAGCGGGAGTCGAACTCGGGTGGCCGGGTTCGTAGCCAAGCGTGCTAACCACTGCGCACCTCCCTCACACAGACTCACACTTACACACTCTCTCAGACACACACTTTCACTCACACACTCATACATACTCACTCACACTCTCCCACACTCTCTCACACACACACTTTCACTCTCACACACATACAATATAAAAAGATCCCCCATATAGCCTTAACAGACTGTAGAGACAAGTGCTGTTAGCGAGCATCTATGAAGGCAGGAACGGTACACGAGGGGGTGGGTGGCCAACACCGCGCCCGACCGCCTTTGTCTCCCCAGTGGCGATGTTAACACACCGCACCAGGTACTCATTTGAGGCTGAATCGACCTAGGGGAGGCCCAGGACCAGTTGAGAAAATCGTCACTGGTGTTGGCCGTGAGCGGAAATCGAACCCGGGTCGCCAGGTTCGTAGCGCAGCGCGCTAACCGCTACACTACCGCTCCCTACTTATACACACACTCTCTCACACACTCTCTCACACACACACTCACACCCACACTTTCACTCTCACACACACACTTTCACTCTCACGCACACACTTTCACTCTCACACACACACTTTCACTCTCACACACACTCATACACTCACACACTCTCACATACACACTCACACACACACTCACACACTCACACACTCTCACACACACTCATACACACACACTTTCACTCTCACACACTCTCACACACACTCACACATACACTCACACACTCACACACTCTCACACACACACTCACACAATCACACTCACTCACACACTCATACACACACTTTCACTCTCACACACACTCACACACTCTCACACACACTCACACACACACTTTCACTCTCACACACATTCTCGCTAAGCGTGCGGGACGACAGGTGGAGCCCATCTGTGGTTGAGTCAGCGCGAGGAGGAGCAGTGAGAAGCACACACAGACACACACGTAGACACACACACACGTAGACACACAACGTGTACACACAACGTGTACACACACACACGTAGACACACACGTAGACACACACACGTAGACACACTCAGAGACACACACACACAGACACACGTAGACACACAACGTGTACACACGTAGACACACAACCCCAACACTCCCCACACTCCCAACACTCCCCCCCCCCCCACGCACACTTAGGCCACGAGACGCGCGTTCATCTTCCGGCACAGCCATCCTCGATCCCACATCATCATCATCAGCAGCATCAGTATCATCAGCAGTATCATCATAATCAGTATTATCATCAGCAGCAGCAGTATCAGCAGCATCATCAGCAGTATCATCATCATAATCAGTATCATCATCAGCAGTATCATCATCAGTATCATCAGCAGCAGTATCAGCAGCATCATCATAATCAGTATTATCATCAGCAGCAGTATCAGCAGCAGCATCATCAGCAGTATCATCATCATAATCAGTATCATCATCAGCAGCAGTATCATCATCAGTATCATCAGCAGTATCAGCAGCATCATCAGCAGCAGTATCATCATCATCAGTATCATCAACAGCAGCAGTATGAGCATCATCATCAGCAGTATCATCATCATCATCATCAGTATCATCATCATCATCAGTAGCAGCAGTAGCAGCAGCATCATCTTCTAACCTGCTTTATGATCACTGCAGCAGCAAATAACATATCATCAGCAACTGCAGTACCTATCAATATGATCACTTATTTATCACCATTATCATCAGTGTCACTGCTTTACCTGCTATACCATTACTTATTTATACCATTATCATCATAATCATCAGGGACATTCATTATCATCATCATTATCATCATAATCTCTAGTTCATGTGTTCCTTTTTCATAATCAGTCAAAAGAAACTGAATCATAACCGTTACACATTCATTTTCTATCACATTATTATCTTCGCCATCTTCACCACCTCCATCATCATCAGAGGCAAATAATGATGATGATGATGAAATAATAATCATGATGACGATCATAAATAATACAATCAACTGGAATCACCCACAGCAGCAATCGTCTCCCTCGAGTGGAACGACTGACGGCCACGTGCTGGTGTCGCCTCGTGCCGCACAGGGACAGCTGCCACTGGGGGTGCCCCTTTCAACATTACCGCGAATAGCTGGTAAATCATAATTTTAATAGTTGAGTAGAAGGATGATATGAATTGAACTAAAAATATAGAGTTACCGTATGTTGATCGTTTCATATCATCCCACCCATGTTTATGATGATGCTGGACATTTAAATTATGATTATGATTGAACATGATCATGACAATAACAATCGGTTTAACGAAATCATGTAATCATCACAATGATGATGATGATGGCTTAGCGAGTCATTGTTTTTAATGGGCTCACAATGGCTTACTCTTGCGAACAAGGATGTCACACGATCATTGAACAAGAGAGAGACACACACAGAGACAAACGCACAGACACAGTGAGACACACAGACAAAAACACACAGAGAGAGAGACGTACAGAGACGCCCACACAGACAAAGAGAGAGACAAAAAAACACAGACAGACGGAGAGAAGCAAACATGTATGCAGACACACAGACACAGAGAGACACACAAAGACAGACACAAAGAGACACAGACACACACACAGACACAGAGAGACACACACAAAACAAAGACACACACAGACACAGAGAGACACACAAAAACAGACACAAAGAGACACAGACACACACACAGACACAGAGAGACACACAAAACAAAGACACACACACAGACACAGAGAGACACACACAAAACAAAGACACACACACATGGAGACGAAGAGACACACGAAGACAGACACAAAGAGACACAGACACACACACAGACACAGAGAGACACACACAAAACAAAGACACACACACATGGAGACGAAGAGACACACAAAGACAGACACAAAGAGACACAGACACACAGAGACAGAGAGTGGGACACACATAGAAGCTCTCTCTCTCTCTCTCTTCCTCCATGCATCTTTAATATTAAAGACTAATGAACTTTGCGAGATAGGGCAATTAACTATGCGCGGCTACGGAGGCATCTGGGTGAAACTAATGAATGACTTTGGGGGGCGGCGGTGCATAATGCAGCACGTTAATGTGGCGGGGCTGCACAGGAACCGCTCTGGCAGGCGGTGTCATTAAGTGGGGGCGGGGGGGCTTTGCAAAATCCGCCCCCACCGTCCTTTACAACACCTCCCCCCGCCCCCCACAATCCCCCCATAACCCCCCCCCCCCGCCACGCAAAGCCGCACCTCCAACCACCCACCTTATAAATCGCCCCCCCCCCCACGTCCCCCCACCAAGAGTCGTCCCGCTTCTCCATCCCCCGAACTCTGAAATCCATTCTCAATCACGTGACTCTGCAGCGCCTGACTCTCTGTCCATCCCATGACTTTCAAATCCCCGCGCCTCTCCAATCCCCGTGACTCCCCGATCCTCTACCCCATGCCTCTCCATCCCATGCCTCTCCAATCCATTACTCTCCAGTCCCCGTGACTCTCCAATCCCCGTGACTCCCCTATCCTCTACCCCATGCCTCTTCACGGCGTGACTCTTTCTCCATCCCATGCCTCTCCATCCCATGTACTTTCAAATCCCCGTGACTCTCCAATCCCTTCTCTGTCCCCGTGATCCTCGATGTCCCCTAACTCTCCAATCTCCGCTTGGCCCTCCTCTCACTGTCCCACTTTCTCCCCGCTCTCCCTTCGCTCTCTCTCTCGTGTTGTGAGAGTGCGCGGAGACACGCGGAGACGATAGACACGCGCACAGTATAGACACGTGGACACAAAGACACCCCGGGTATCCGTGACTTCTCTATGTGAAGTGCTGTTAGCGTGTAGCGCCTATGACGGTCGGCTGAGCGCACGAGGGGCTGGGTGGCCAACATCAACCAAGCCCGGCCGCCTTTGTCTTCCCAACGCTGATGGTAACACACCGCAGCAGGTATAATTTAAGGCTGAGTCGACCTAGTGGGGTACTTGTTCAAATATTATTGTCGAGTTGAAAGGGTGGGGCGGTGGTGCAGTACATTGCACTGCGCAATGAAGCCGGCAACCTGAGTTCGGTTCCCGGCCACGTCTTCTCACATTGGTGGCGAGAACGGCCGTGTGGCCAATGAAGAACTCATGGGAGCCTCTGAGCTGCGTAGACCTGCGCGGTACTCTCCGCCTGGTTCGAACCGTCTCGTTGGGACTGCCCGCCTCAGAATCGGGAGGGAGGGAGGGAGGCGGTGGGATGGAACAAGGGTGGGAGGTGGTGGGATGAAAGGGGGAGGGAGGCGGTGGGATGGAACAAGGGAGGGAGGCGGTGGGATGGAAGCGGGGAGGGCAGTGCGGGAGTGTTCGGAACGGCGCCAATGGAGCATCACCCCCCCCCCCTCCACAACCCCGCCCCTCACCCCCACCCCATCTTTCTCCACCATTCGCCCCTTGCTTCCCTCCTTCCTCCCTCCCCCACCACCTCCCCCTGCCCCCCCGCAAAGTTAGGGTCTCGCGCCGATGAGCTCATTACGCATGCGCGGCGCGCGCGCGTGCACGCGGAGCGGGTCTGGTGTAGTCACGTGCAACACAATGCGTTACCAACACCCGGCGCCTGTACACGCGTGTACGCACAAAGATCCCCCGTATAGCCTTGAGAGGCTGTTGGGGGCAAGTGCTGTTAGCGAGTAGCAGTCGCCTATGAAGACCGGCACGGCACACGAGCGGGTGGGTTGCCAGCACCACTCCCGGCCGCCGCCTTCGTATCCCGAGGGGAGATGTTTGCACGTCGCATCGGGTTCACATTTGTGGCCGAGTCAACCGAAATGAGGCCCAGGGTTGGTTCAGATAATTGCCGCTCGTGTTGGTGGCTGTGAGCGGGAATAGAACTCCGTTCGCCGGGGGTTTGGATCACAGCGGCGCGAACCGCTACGCGACCGCTCCCCCCGCATCTGGGTTTTTATTTTACGATGTTTTCAGCCACTTAATGGTGAGGAAAACGGAGCTCCCGGAGACACCCCACGCACGCGCGACGGGACACCACCACTCTACCCCCGTATAGATGGGAACAGATCGCGATTAGTCCACACTTTGCTGTACCGTCTTCTCCTGGTAAGTCAGGTGTACGGCTCTTCTTCGACGCCCACGGGAAGGGAGTTTCACGACATCTGTGCGGTGATCCACCAACCCCCGCCGATGCCTGCACACGGTGCTGGGTTAGAGGTAGCCGCGTGCAGCAGCGTAGCCAGCACCGTCAATCCACTGCTGGATGAGGCGTTCGGCGACGCGGCGAGTCACTGGGATGGTCCATTTGACCGCCGGTTTTCAGCACCCCGGACAGCGCTGCTTGGCGAAGATTGAGATGCATTGCTAGGTCCACTTCCAACACTCCCGGGAGCATAGACGCACAGTACAGTACAACAATGTGTGTGTTTCCCCCCATCTGCCCTGCCCTCTGCTGCCCGTAACGTAGCCTCCTGGCAGCTTGACTGACTCCTGTTCAGCGCCAATGTTTCGTAGATCCAAGCGCTGTCCTGGCTCAAAAAGCCTGCTGAGCTTCTTCAGAGGATCTGACGGCTCATGCCGAGTAACGTTGGTGCTCGGCACCATGAGATATATGGTGTCCTGGTGTCCATAGGCAACGTGGGGAGGGGGGGGTGGCATGAGGGGCGGTGCGCTAACCACTGCGCCACCGCTCCATCCTCAGCAGCATCGAGCTGGGGGACAAACCAATTGCATTGCTAATGCAGCAGCGGATGTCACAAGGCTGGTGAATCCACGACACGATGGTTCCTGTTACCGATCGGAACTCTGCTCGCGTCCCGCCCGCCCGTGCCCACGCGCCAATGCCCCCCCGCCCGACCTTGCCCCTTGACCCCTGGCCCCCGTGTCACGCAGGGATGCCCTACAACAGCGCGCACCACTGCGTGGTGGAGGTGGAGAACTTCCTCTTCGTTCTCGGCGGAGAGGATCGCTGGAACCCGGATGGTGAGCCTCGACTCACCCGCGTACTCAACCCTGCACATTCACTCGCCCATTGATTGACTCACCCACAGACAGCGAGCGACCGACTTACTCTCCAGCTCGCCCAACCTCTCAGCGATCGACTTACCCACTAGCTCGCTCACTCGCCAAGTCACTCGCTCACTCACTCAGCGATCAGCTCACTCACCCATTCAACTAGCGACCGACTCACTAACCCAGTCAACGAAAGACTCGTGGACTTACCTAATCACTCACCTAGCAATAGACTCTATCGCCCATACAGCGATCGACTCGCTCACTCACTCACCCACTCGCTCGCCCAGTCACTCGCTCACGCACTCACCCACTCACTCGCCTGGCAAGCGATCCGAATTGTAACAAGTCGAATCAGGAATCGATTTTGTTTGTTATCTTCTTGTCCCGTGTTTACTGTGTTGTTACCTGCATGGAAACAACAACAGTAACAACAGCCGCCATTCACTACTAAGTGGCGTCGACGTCACCAGGGCGCGTTTGCCAGGCTAGGTGCACTCTGGGGCCACGTGAAGCGTGTCGCAGGCTCGCGGGCAGGAGGTCACGGGAAGCGCTGAAGGCCGGAAGGGCGCCCGAGGAGGTGGCGTGGCCAGCGACAGCCACACACGCGACCACTCCGCTTCGACTCTGCTCCGACTCATCCTCCCCGACTCTCCGTTCACTGACCCCTCCCCCGACGTCTCCCCACCCCTTCCCCCCGCCCCTCCCCCCACCCCTCTCGGACTCCCCTGTTTGGTGGTGCTGCTGCGTTGGCAATGGCGCACGAACAAATAACAACAACAACAACAACTCAACGCGTTCCTTCACAACACTGCGCGCGTGTGAGCGGCCTTACGAGCAAACGCATATAACGGGCGACGTTTCGGGCAATGGCCCTCCCTTGTGTAGCGCACACAGCAACATAGAGAGAGAGAGATCAGAGCGATGGAGCTAACGCGCTATGCAGCGATGCAGAGGCGCATCGCGGCGGTGATAACGCGCAACCATAACGGACGTCGCTGAGCTGGAAAGGCGCTGACCGCAGCGAAACGCCACGCCACGTGCGTTGGCGACAGGGCGCGTGTGCCCCACAACCCCCCGCCCCTAATGGGCAGAGCCGCATCCAGGAAGGGGGTGAGGGGATAGGCGGGAGAGGGAGCGTATTTAGGGGACCACCATTTCCGGGACGGGGCGTGGCAAGGAAAGTGTCAAATGGCTCAGTTGGGATTTCTGTACCCACAGCAGCGATCTTCGCCCCTCGTACTGGCAGACGGATGCCGACCTCCAGTTCACGCGCGCCCAGTTCACGCGCGCCGCACAGGGGCGGCTGCCATCGCGGTGCCCTTTCAAATGTTTGCGATGAGATGCGAGGCGTTTTTTTTTAGGTGCGTGGACTGAGTGGCGGTGGATCGTTGTTGCTGCTCTTGTTGTTACGCCACTGAGAGGAACCGGGACTTTTAATGTTCCCCGCAAGACTGACAGATTTTTCCAGGGCAGCAGCTGCTCCCTCAATTAGAGAACAATCCTGGGAAAGCCGGGACAGGTGGAGACCAATTTTGGGAGGAGGAGGAGGAGGAGCTTCCCACCTCCAGCCTCCCTCGCCACCCCCCCTCCGCCCCCGCTTGTAATCCAGCGAGGGTTGGTCGATCACCACAGCACCATACCCTGGCACCATACCCTGGCACCATACCCTGGCACCATACCCTGGCACCATACCCTGGCACCATACCCTGGCACCATACCCTGGCACGCCAAGAGATGGCGGCGCAGCAACGTGTGGGCCAGTCTCCGCCTGTCACCATCATGACGTGATCGAGTATTGCTCCCTCGCATGTGCACGCGTTTTTC
>NC_133681.1:1345000-1350000 GCF_048934315.1 Petromyzon marinus | reverse complement strand
CGGATGAGCCACGCAGCAGGGAGGGAGGCTCGGAGCGCTGAGCTGTGGCACCGCTGAGGATCTGAGTTCGAATTCAGGTTTCAGCCGTCGGTGAAGGAACTAAAATGATCTGGTGCAGTGAGTTGATGGTCTCAGCCCTAGCCGTGAATGATTTACGCAGATACCCAGAGACTCTCATAGACACATAGAGACTGACATAGACACCCAGAGACTCACATAGACACCCAGAGATTCACATAGACACCCAGAGATTCACATAGACACACAGAGACTGACATAGACACCCAGAGACTCACATAGACACCCAGAGATTCACATAGACAAGCAGAGACCCACACAAACACGCAGAGACTCACATAGACACCCAGAGATCATCATAGAGACGCAGAGACTCAGACACACAGAGACTGACATAGACACCCGGAGACTGACATAGACACGCAGAGACTCACATAGATACCCAGAGATTATCATAGAGACGCAGAGACTCAGACACACAGAGACTGATATAGACACGCAGAGACTCACATAGACACCCAGAGATTATCATAGAGACGCAGAGACTCAGACACACAGAGACTGACATAGACACCCAGAGACTCACATAGACACCCAGAGATTCACATAGACAAGCAGAGACCCACACAAACACGCAGAGACTCACATAGACACCCAGAGACTATCATAGAGACGCAGAGACTCAACAACAACAACAACCGCCATTCGACATAAAGTGGCGGTGACGTCACCACGACGCTTGTGCCAGGCCATGTGCACCTTGAGGCCACGTGAAGTATCGAACGCCCGCGGGCAGGAGGTCAGGGGGCAGACCCAGGTGCCACGGGTCGACTGACTGAGATGACTGGCTGGTGCACCACCTGTGCCCCCTACTGTGCCAATCTGCTGTGCTTTAGCCACCCGGCGCTCCGCTCGTTGTTGTGAGCGTCGCTCCTCCGCCCTCCGTTGTTGTTGGAGGGCGACTGGCTCCAGTCTCTGCGACTGGAGGCAGTCGCAGAGACTCAGACACCCAGAGACTGACATAGACACACAGAGACTGACATAGACTCACAGAGACTGACATAGACACCCAGAGACTCGCATGAACTGTGTCGGGATTAATCCGGGTTCTCAAGGGCAGTGAGTTGATGGTCTCAGCCTGGTCACCAATTCAGCATTTTTGTCAAAATTCCATCTCTGCCACGAGACGAACACTACCCTGACATGTGTGAAGGAGAGCTGCCCTCTACTGTATGTGGAGGTCCCGCGAGGGGTTACGGCAGGTAGCTCTGTGATATCCACTTCGCTGGGCCGTTCTCACACGCGAAGACAAAGTCTCTATTATGCGACGTTTCAGGCAATGGTCCTTTTCACAGTACTCACATAGAGCGAGGCCAGAGAGGTGGAGTCACTCTGCCGGTCTGGCCTCTGTACGTGCTCTGCAGAAGGGCCATTACTACGTCGCCTATTGTATACGTCATTTTTTTAAGACCCCCAAAAATGATAAAGATCCCCCGTGTAGCCTGAACAGACTGTTGGGGCAAGTGTTGTTAGCGAGCACCTATGAAGGCCGGAACGGCACACGGCCACATTTGTCTCCCGAGTGGCGATGTCGACCTAGGTGGATACTGAGAAAATCGTCACTGGTGTTGGCCGTGAGCGGGAATCGAACTCGGTTCGCCGGGTTCGTGGCGTAGACCCCGAACACACACAACAGCGTTATCGACCAATATGCTGAGGTTGTTTTGTTCTGCAGCCTCTGACCTTCCACCCATTGTTTGACCCCCCCTCCATCCCCTACTTCGCCTCCCCCTCTTCCCCCACCCGCACCCCCTCCATCCCTTACCTCGCCCCCCCTCCATCCTCCCCCACCGGCACCCCCCCCACCCGCACCCCCTCCCTCCCCCGCCTCGCCCTCCCCCCAACCTCGCCCCCCCTCACCCCCCTCGCCCCTCCCTCCACCCCCCGCCCCGCTCGTAGGCGCGCGTCGTTCTTTGCGTGCCACCTCAACCGCCAGCTGTACGTGATCGGGGGTCGCAACGAGACGGGCTACCTCTCGTCGGCCGAGGGCTACAGCCTGGAGAAGAACGAGTGGCGCTACGTGGCCGCGCTCCCGCACGCGCTCGCCGCTCACGCCGGGGCCCTGCACGACGGGAAGATCTTCATCTCGGGTGAGGAGGAGGAGGAGGGGGAGGAGGAGGGGGAGGTGTAGGAGCAGGAAGTGGGGGGGGGGAAGTGGGGATGGAGGAGGAGGTTGTGGAGGAGGAGATGGAGGGAGAGGAGGTGGGTTAGGGAGGAGCGAGGAGGTGGAGGAGGATTAGGTAGCAGGAAGTGGAGGAGGGGGGTTAGGAAGGAGGAGCAAGTGGGGATGGAGGAAGTGGGGATGGAGGTTGTGGAGGAGGTGGAGGAAGTGGAGGTGGGTTAGGGAGGAGCACGGAATAGGGGGAGGAGGAGGAGGAGGAAGAGGAGGGCCCGGCATGGGTGGCCAGGTGGGGGGAGGAGGGGGGTATGAAAGTTCACGGCGCCTATTAAACGAAGTTGGTGATGCTGCGTCGCCAGTAATGCACAAGGGCAACTAACAACATGAATACAAATCCACGGCGTTCAACCAGAACGCCGTGGCCTCAAGAGGCAGCGCGTGTGCGTTGCGTGACGTGTCGGGCGATTGCCCTACTTCATAGCACGATGAAGAAGAAGAATTGCCGCAAAACGTCGCCGATTATATATTATCCCTTTAAATGCCACGCAGTGTGATTGACAAATGCGTGCAGGTTGTTTTGTTTGTTACGTTGTAGAGTCGCTGCAGTGATGCGCTGACGCTGCCCGTTTTATATCCCTGCACGGTCTCCATGCCGCTGCCTGTGCCCGACTCGGCCCGTCATTCCCCTCCCCCCTCCCCTCCTGAACGGCGCCCCACGGCGTGAAGAGCCGCAGAACAACATCACGTGACGCGCGACGTCCTCACCACCACTCACCACCACTCACCACCACCACTCACCACCACCACCACCACTCACCACCACTCACCACCACCACTCACCACCACCACCACTCACCACCACTCACCACCACCACTCACCACCACTCACGACCACTCACCACCACTCACCACCACCACTCACCACCACCACTCACCACCACCACTCACCACCACTCACCACCACCACCACTCACCACCACCACCACCACTCACCACCACTCACCACCACCACTCACCACCACTCACGACCACTCACCACCACTCACCACCACCACTCGCGACCACTCACCACCACCACCACCACTCACGACCACTCACCATCACCTCCATCCACCCACCCGTCACCCTCCGCCCCACCCCCATCTCAACATCACCGAGTCGCGCTGTGGCTGTTGACATCTGTATTGATGAGTTATTTTACTGGTGTAATACCCAGTTATTGACCGATACAGACGCGTTGGCCCGGATCAGTCAATTACCCTTTATAGTTCCTGCCCAGCCGCTGATAAGACGCAGGCTCGCGGGGGAGGAGGAGGTTTTGGTTGTTGTGTGTCTCTGATGGAACGAGAAACAGGCAATTTATTGAGAGTGCGTCTGAATCGCAGCGTGGCCTTGCTTGTGCATCGTGCGGCGGTGAGCGCCGACGCGCAGCGAAAGCCGGCGACGCGAGTTCGATTCCCGCTCATGGAGTAATTCCGGGGATGAACACTTACCTGGCAACCCCTTATCAGTGCCCTACCTTATTACATACCAACTCAGACCTCACTGGTCACTCCGTACCTTTATAAATCTCAACGTTGAACCTACAAAGTCCCATCGCAAGGGAGAAACACAAACAAATAGACAACATTTTTTTTGTTTGCCCGATTGAAACGGCTGATCACTCAATTTCCCTGCACAGGAATACGGGGTAAACCGTATGGATTGACAGGTTTCCGAATACCTAAGCCAGTGTTCGCCCCCCCCCCCCCCCCCCAAGTCGAGTCAGCTGCTCGCTTGCAGCACTTGCTCCTGAGTCTGTTAAGGCTACATGGGGGATCTTTGTCTTTGTTTGTGGTGAGCACACTGCGCGACAAACCCGGCGACTACCAATATCAGTTGCAAATATCTGAACCGGTCCTGGGCCTCTCCTAGGTCGTTTCAGCCTTAAATTAGTACCTGGTGCATTGTGTAGCACTGGTGAGACAAAGGCGGCCGGGCGTGGTGCTGGCCACCCACCCCTTCGTGTACCGTGCTCGCCTTCATAGGTGCGACTCGCTAACAGCACTTGCCCCAACAGGCTATGTGGGCTCCACGGGTGATCTTTATTTGTATTTGTATTATTTTTGTGGGTGATTGAGTGTGTGACGGTGAGTGTATTTGTGAGTGTTCATGGGTCAGTGTGTGTCTGTGTGTGTGTGAGCCTGTGTGTATGTGTGTCTGTGTGCGTGTGTGTGAGTCTGTGCGTGTTAATGTGTGCGTGTGTGTGAGTCTGTGCGTGTTAATGTGTGCGTGTGTGTGAGTCTGTGCGTGTTAATGTGTGCGTGTGTGTGAGTCTGTGTGTTAATGTGTGCGTGTGTGTGAGTCTGTGCGTGTGCATGTGTGCGTGTGTGTGAGTCTGTGCGTGTGTGTCTGTGTGCGTGTGTGTGAGTCTGTGTGTGTGTCTGTGTGCGTGTGTGTGAGTCTGTGCGTGAGTGTCTGTGTGCGTGTGTGTGAGTCTGTGCGTGTGCATGTGTGCGTGTGTGTGAGTCTGTGCATGTTAATGTGTGCGTGTGTGTGAGTCTGTGCGTGTGTGTCTGTGTGAGTGTGTGTGAGTCTGTGCGTGTGTGTCTGTGTGCGTGTGTGTGAGTCTGTGCGTGTTAATGTGTGCGTGTGTGTGAGTCTGTGCGTGTGTATGTGTGCGTGTGTGTGAGTCTGTGCATGTTAATGTGTGTGTGAGTCTGTGCGTGTGTGTCTGTGTGCGTGTGTGTGAGTCTGTGCGTGTGTGTCTGTGTGCGTGTGTGTGAGTCTGTGCGTGTGTGTCTGTGTGCGTGTGTGTGAGTCT